>NC_088708.1:78357758-78664078 GCF_963576615.1 Watersipora subatra | reverse complement strand
TGCAGCACTTGTAATCTAATCAATACTTTCCAATTAATACTATGCAGATCCAAAGATGGCAGCTTTGAGACAGTCGGTGCCAACATCTGCGAGCCCGCATAAGAAGGTCACTTGGAGGTGGATCTGGAATGACAGCGAAGATGATGAGAGCCAATCAGACGAGTACGACAAACGCTTTAATGAAGGCAAAAATAAGTTCTTTCATTTTGGATAGGCAAGAGCGGATGACTCCGCGTGAAGTCATGTATTGTATGTAACTCGTTTATCTGTTAGCTATACTTGATTATGTATAGCTATGTGTTTCATGGTTTATCCATAATTTGTATCTGTTGATAACTTTATAATAAATGTATTGAACCCAAAGAAGAAGCGTACCCAGTTGTTAACCTGGTAAGACAAGTCTGGCAGTATTAAGCTCTACGATGGTTTGTCATATTGATAGACAGCCTGGCACATGGAAGCTTCAGTATTAATGTCAAATGTACAAACATGCTTTGCATTACCATAAGCTGCTACCAACAGCGTCTACCTTTAACAAGGCTATAAGATTACTTGTTGCTACGGGGTACTTCCTTATTTTCTTGTCGTTAGGAACTTTTAAATATTATACGCAAAAAATTATGGGTCATTACCCGGTAGACAGGTCAAAAGTCAAAGTCAAGCAGTGAAATTGAACAGATAAACACGTGCTCGAATGGTGCTGGTATTTTAGCTAGGCGGGATAGTTGAAATGGAAAACTTGACCGCATGCTCTCAGGTCAATATTAAGGGGTGGTTGAATGGTCCGGTAGGGTGGAGGGACAGAATTCTCAAACAGAAACAAGCAATGGCCAAAGTCTAACATCTAATCAATTCTGTTCAAAATCACCGAGACTCTGCTTTGATGTAAAGATCTATTTTGTATAGAAACTGTTCTAAGATCTAACGGTTGAAATTATCTCAACTAAAGTAATAGAGAATTGATATATATATAAATTAGCCTTATTGACTCAACTGGCTGGTAATCTCTACTCAAGCGGGGGGTCTCCTACAAGAGACCTGGGAGTTGTGCCCTCACCTTTAGATCTTAGCCATTCCCAATAGCGTAATTCTTTGCAACTGACTTGATTGTTGCTGGTACTTGGGCTACATTTTATATGTAGATATCACTGCCCCAAATGCACTAATGACTACATATATACAGGTATATATAGGAACACTTTGTTATAAAAAAACCCTACACTTATGCTCATACAGGGACGGTCATTTTTTATATGAGCATTGTCTTTCTTATACCAGGTGTATTATACTATATATTATATTATACCATATATTCAGGTGATGGCGCAATATATTGCTGTTATATACTTAGGATTGTGATGCATTAATTTTGCACTGAATTACAACTTACTAATTTTACTTTTCGAAATTTACTGCTACTGCACTCCTACTGAAAACTGTCCACTGTGATCTACTGCACCATTACTTCTAAGACGCATTACTTGTAATCCAGCAACTCATGCATAATGTGAATGCACATTCTTCAAAACTTGAAACTGCATGTGTACTGCAACTGAGCAGTAGTATGAAGTTGATATTGTGGATCAACTGACACTGCTGACTTTCATCTGTACTACACCACTGTATTACTGCATTGTACAGAATAGTCAGCTTTATACAGAACAGATGCTGTGTTCAGCAAGCTCAAGGACTTGTACTCAAACTCCCATATCATTTCGGAGTAGAGGGTCAAGCATTATTACCATTCCGGTGGATCAAATTTGGGTCTTTGCATAATATTTCCACTCGCATTATATATTAAAACCATGATAGATTATCATTTCAACTAAATACAACATGCTACATGTAATTGTGATCATATTGTATGTCCACCCATACTCAAGTTTGAGCAGTATTTACATCTTGTAATTGTGTTGTTGTGCCAAAGTCAACTCAATACTTGATTCCGTGATGAGTTTTCACAAACATGCATGCTGTGCATACATATTGCACATACACGCTGCATATATGTACAGTGTAATGCAAAAGTTCCTACAGCATTTAGCGATGCAGAATGTGCACTAGCAATACTCCCTCTACATCTGCTCTCTGTGTCGTAGGCAATACCGCCACAACACCAATACTGCTTTCTGCTGCACATTAAAAAGTAGTTATACTGCGTGTATATCTTGTAGTAGTAAAAGTACGTAATGCTATGATACTGCATGGCTGTGGCATGTTTACTACTGCTACTGAATTGCTAATGCATCCACATAGATACCTAGGCAAATATTCACCTCAACTGCAATTTATTTGACATCTGGGCATTAGTGAGTACTTGTCAATGCTCAGCTATGATTTTGGTCATAATGATCACAAACATGGATATGGTGAGCTTATTGTTATTATTCTCATTGTAAAGCTTTTAGCGAAAACAAATTTTTTTTGCTACTTTTTGTCGACTTGATGCTGTGTATTTGTAACATATACGGTAGTTAACAATATCTATTGGACAACAACCTTCATTCTCAACCAGTTAAATACCACACATTCGCTCGCTCAAACAGCATTGATCGCAGGCTTTATCCATTGATCCTAAATCCTAAACTATTGATCGCAGGCGCTAGAACATCTATCAAACATAGACATTACCCAAAGCTCTTCTTTAACAAAACTCTAGTACTGTGCCATGAGTGTAGATTCAGTTTGTGATGTAAGTGAGTAGATATGATCAACAAATAGAAGGAAAGTATCTCTCAAAGACAGTCAGCTACTGAAAGGTTTAGCAGTTAAAATTATAGTGAAGTTGAAATTTCATAATTGTCACATTTTCAGCTTTAATGCAACATGTAAACCACATTTACCTTATCTATAGCACAGGTGTGAGCACATAGCACAGGTGTGAGCACATAGCACAGGTGTGGAAGCTAATGGTATCAGAACTAGATGAGAACCTTTCTTGACTCGGTGCTGGAAAATATGGTATGTGATTGCTGTTGAGACGCGCTGCTGGCAGCAAAACTGATGCTCTCTAGATAATTGAACACAAAATTAAATTCACAAGTTCAAAGTTATCAAGTGGCTGTATCACACCCATATATCACACCCATATATCACACCCATATATCACACCCATATATCACACCCATATATCACACCCATATATCACACCCATATATCACACCCATATATCACACCCATATATCACACCCATATATCACACCCATATATCACACCCATATATCACACCCATATATCACACCCATATATCACACCCATATATCACACCCATATATCACACCCATATATCACACCCATATATCACACCCATATATCACACCCATATATCACACCCATATATCACACCCATATATCACACCCATATATCACACCCATATATCACACCCATATATCACACCCATATATCACACCCATATATCACACCCATATATCACACCCATATATCACACCCATATATCACACCCATATATCACACTCATATATCACACCCATATATCACATCTTCACCTAATAATCACACCCTTATGATATCACATCTTCACTTGATAATCACACTCATATGGTATCATTTTTTCACCTAATAATCACACCCTTATGATATCACATCTTCACTTGATAATCACACTCATATGATATCACATCTTCAGCTAATAATCACAGTCATATGATATCACATCTTCACCTGATAATCACACTTATATGATATCATATCTTCACTTGATAATCACACTCATATGACATCACATCTTCAGAACTTTAGGAATGACAATCAGGTTGACCTTTCACACTTTTGGTAAACAAATAAAAAGTTTTTCAATTGAGAAGATGCTACTAAAGCTTGTATAATTTTTCTATCAGCACTCATATATTATATATTATAATATATAATGATATTACATAATGTAATAACCTAATATTTAATATATTATATATATGTATACTGTATATATGTATATGTAGAGTGGTATATGTATATTATATATCTAATATATTATATATATATTATATACGTATATCACTCTACATATACATATATACAGTATACATATATAATATATTACATTATTGCATTATATAATTGTTTATATAATATATATTATATATATAATTATTTATATATGTAATACGATATATATAATATCATATATATACATAAATATGTCTCTTTTTTACGATCCAGGATACATCGGTACTGTTTGAGGTTATAGACAGCTTCTTCCAATTTTTTTATCTCTTCATAATATTACACTGTTGTTGTAAATATAAAATCAAATCTTACACCATTTTTTAGCTTGCTCAACGAGGTGCTCAGTCTACTTGAGTAGCGTGCTCAATGGGGTGCTCAATCTACTTCAGTAGCGTGCTCAACAGGGTACTCAGTCTACTTCAGTAGCTTGCTCAACAATTAAGAAATCAGGGAGTAAGGAGTATCCTGATTTTTATTCACAAACCATAGCGAGAACCCGAGTTAGACCTTTTCGTGGCCTTTTGATCTTTCCTTTATGTCAGTCCTTATCAATAATTACCTACAAAGAGTATTAATTTCTATGCATCTTGTGTACGGCTATAGCTGAATAGACCTTGAGATGCTGCTTGAGGTGGTGCTTGAGATGCTGCTTGAGGTGCTGCTTGAGGTGGTGCTTGAGGTGCTGCTTGAGGTGGTGCTTGAGATGCTGCTTGAGGTGGTGCTTGAGGTGCTGCTTGAGGTGGTGCTTGAGATGCTGCTTGAGATGCTGCTTGAGATGCTGCTTGAGGTGCTGCTTGAGGTGCTGCTTGAGGTGCTGCTTGAGGTGCTAACACTAATGAGACATATTAATTATGAGTTAGCGCTTACAGAGCAGTAGGAACTGCTGAAGGTGGAAGCATGGCTGTTTATGTTTCCACCCCACTTTGTTTTCACATTAAAAATGAGTTAAAACCAAGTAAGACAACTTTGGATGAGCTCGGCTTTGATGAGATCCATAACACATTGAGAGGCAGGAGTAGTTTGATTCTGTTGTCAGTCACTCATATAACATACATGTATGCGTAATCACCTGCTCAACCAATTTGTTTCATCGAATTTTCTCTCTAGTTGTTTATGTTTCTAGCTGAATTTATCAACATTCAGCTAGGACTGTCGTTACAAAATAAACTCTTCAACTGCATCTGAGGAACATTAGCTGAAAGATGCATCGAAGCAGCTTGCGGCAGCTGTTGTGTTTAGAACAGACACGCTGCCCCGTGTTACCCAATCCATAATGATTATCATGTTTGGAAACATAATTGTAGACTATTATGAGGTCTGGCGGCGTGCAAAGTTGTTTGGCTCATTGCACAACTTTACTAAACGCTAGATTCTTCTGATACGCTGCCACCTCACCTATTTTTTTTCAAGCATCACATCCGTTCTCTAAAAGAACTCCCGGGTCTCACATCTCACAACTAATGACTGCTCAACAATTATGCTCTGAGCATAGTTTACCTCTATGCTTGTATGTTTCTATTGCTTGCATTTCAAGTTCATATGTACTACTAACAGCTTCCTAGTGATGTTATTGCTGTGACTCAGCTAAAGTTTGGATTTGGAAGAGTTTAAACTCCAACTAATATTCAGTCTGACGGCGTTTGTCGTCTCCTGTTTCTCTGCAGCTCTCTTGTTCTCTACTCACTCACTAGCGTGTGACGCAGCAATTAGACTAACAGACTGTCGGGTGAGTTTAATGAAAACACAAAAGCTGTGGTGAAAGGTGCTGCAGCCATTTGACTAGGAACAGCGCTAACCGGCTTAGGTAGGCAGCATTTAGACTGAAAAGTTTATATTTTAAAAGCTAATTAGCTATCTAGGACATAGGCTAGTCCATAACAGGTATTATTACAAATTGAATTCAGTTCTTATCAAACTCTTTCGGTCTCTTTCCGCTCGATGACAATACAGGTAATTAAGATAACAGCAACATGTTGTTTCCATAATGATAATATCATCCATTAGCCAGAATGGATATTGAGTTTCTCACACTAAAATATGATTGTTTGCTTTTAAATAAATAAACTGAGGTGAAGGTGTAAAGACGCTGGTAGAGGTTACAGCTGTGCCTAGCATGGCAATCCCGTTAATTCAAGGCAGTCTTGCTCCTTGCGTTTCCTGTAAAAACAAGTTTAGGGTCAGCTTCATTTGTAAATCTGTCTTTAACTTTTTCTAGAATAATAGTATTTTAATACAATATAGGCAAACTTTTTTATCATTAACAAGAAGAAATATAGTTTTTGTTACATTATTTGTTATTTTAAGTTAGATCTTTGCTCTATCATAAAGTATCGTTCATTAAAAGTTTGTTTAATAATTTGTAGTTTGATGATGTCTTCCTGAACTAATGTTCTTGAAAACAGATCGGGAGAATTCTTGCTTGTTGAATCTTGACTCAATGCTGAATATTGAATAAGTATTTAAAACTTACCAGTTCTCCATGAGTCTCTCTCGAATGTTTGCTATGTACTTTATCACAAGCTCATCAATATCATCATCGTTCAAAGATTTTTCACTACAAAAACAGACAAAATATCCTTTATGCATTGCCAGACAACTCCAAAAGAGAAAACACTAGTTGGGGAGACAATTACTAGTCATATTAGTCTTTACAATATGGTAATACAAAACAAATACTTAATTAAACTTGAGCACCAAGAATGAAAGCCAAAGCAGTGGGTTCTCATGACTATGAGACGGGTACACTGCAAGCTATGAACTTTTGATGAACTCTGAGAAAACTCCGGTATTCTTTTAAATTCCTCCTATTTGTTTATTAAATGTTGAAATTAATAAATTCTCGAAAATCTGTAACTTATTTGAATGATTGATAATTTTAAATCAGCACATACATATATTTTATTGATTTACCTGATAAAGGAATGTTGGTTAAGAAACCATGTTTACAAAGTCAGAGTTATCTTCTCAATAAAAGAGATAAAACAACTGTTAACAGATGTTGTAATGATACTACAAGAGTACATACTCGTCATTTGGTTCTGCGAGTCTCTTTGAGTTTTCTGTTAGAAATTGCCTTCTTTCTGCTGAAGGAACATTTAGTCTTCGTTTGCTTCCAAAGAAGTTTTTGAGTCCTGAAATACAGAAGAGATTTATCTACCTGTTCATATGTCTAGCTACATAAAAATTCCTAAGTAGTTTCAGGGGATTCCCAGGATTCCTGGGAAGATTCTCAGAGACTTACGACTTGCTTGAAGTTGACAGAACAAAAAATCCAGTTAATTAAATTAAAACTCACCATTCATATATGCTGTTTCCATAGAGCCGCAATCGTTAGAGAAGTTGATACCACAGTTCCTCTTACTAAAACAAAACCAAGGGCTACAGAACTTGTGTACCTGCATTAATTTTTGCAAAGCAGTTTGATATAATCTTGTGTCTGTATTGTGTCATGTATTGAATATGCAATTCTGTCAGAAAACCCTCTAACTAGTCGCTGAGAAGAGAAGCCTGGCAGTGAAAAAACGCACTGCGCGAGTGACAACAGTGACAACAGAATCACCCCTTCAACACCAAACTCCACCTATAAGGCATACATATGCTGGTAAATTACTATTGTATCGCCCACTTGCTGGATGTATGTACCCACCTGGGCGTGGCTTGTAGTGCTGATTCTTTTAGGCTAACTCTATCCTCATTTTCAAGTTTATTAGAGGCAGCCTTGATTGACTCGAGTTGATTTAGAAGCTGCTCTAAGTCATTGGAGCTGTATTAAAGAAATAAAGCTAATTTTAGGCATGCTCAGAGCAAGAAAACTTTAAAACAGTATTCATTCTTCTAGGAAATAACTTATGTTTACCATTGATATGCTGTCTCAGTTAGTTTTTCTCTGTGGAGTCGTAATAGTTCATAGTATCTTTTAACATCTGGTTATACTTTGAATCTCATAGAAACAGGATCACCAGAAACTAAGTGTTACTGAGAATTCTTGATATAACTACCTGTCATATGTCAATTATCTGGCATACAGCAAATAACTGGCAAATGTCAACTAAATGGCACATGTCAATACCTGTCATATGTCAATTACCTGTCATATGTCAACTATGTGTCATATGTCAACTACCTGTCATATATCAACTACCTGTCATATATCAACTAGCTGTCATATGTCAACTAACTTTCATATGAGGCCGAAACAGTGCAGCTAACAATCATTTTAGAGATGTTAAGGTTACAGTGTGAACTATTTGCAAGTGAGTTTTGTAGGACACAGAACACTAAGTAAAATGGAAAATAATTACTTTGTTACTATTGCAAATTATTGATAAATGTACATTATTTTTAGAAAGTTTGTGAATGCCGCTTACTGTTAACTCAACAAATTTTCAATGCTAACTCATCCCCACATTATTCGCTTTAAATTACGTCTTTTTGTACAGCTGAAATTGGGTATATAAAACTATGGTAGCAATCATTGCAAAAAATAGCCTACGCGTGTACTGATCAACGTGTATTGGTCAATGTGTATTGGTCAATTTGTATTGGTCAATGTGTATTGGTCAATGTGTATCGGTTATTCATCAATACACATTGACCAATACAAATGTGTATCGATCAGAATTGTATCTCAGTGTATATTGATGAAAACTATAAATCATTGTGAGGATCAAGATAAGACGAACTTAAACATTTGGGGATGAGGTGTACATCAGAGGCATTTAATCAACTATAATAGAATGGAGAAGCAGAGAAAATTAGAGTAACAATAATTTTGGTTTACCAAGAACTCTTTATAGTGTTTTATTGTTTTTATAAGCTCAACGTTAGCGGATTTCCACTTTATAAATATGTCTGTACTCCTTTTGCCATGCTAATTGTGTACCGTTTGATATTACAAAACTAGCGTAAAAATGATAAACTATAACTTATGGTTGCTATAACACTCACATCTGTTCATTTTCTTTGGCGTTGTCCATCGGGGCACCCAGAAGGGCTGTCAGCGGCAAACAGAGTAGGAAGGCTTTCAAGTGTTGCCTCATTGTGAGAAGCTGCCAAAGATAGAAGAAAGTTCAAGGACTCCAGATAGGTTATGGAATACCTACCTTCTAAGCTCGCTATGATGATGTGACCATAACATATAATCTACTGACATACATGTATAGCAGGTAACCATAACATATACTCTACTGACATACATGCATAGCTGGTAACCATAACATATACTCTACTGACATACATGTATAGCAGGTAACCATAACATAAACTCTGCTGACATACATGTATAGCAGGTAACCATAAAATATACTCTACTGACATACATGTATAGCATGTGACCATAACATATACTCTACTGACATACATGTACAGCAGGTAACCATAACATATACTCTACTGACATACATGTACAGCAGGTAACCATAACATGCATGCACAACATAATGTTGGTAACTATAGTCTACCAACATTCAAATGGAGATCAGAAATATTGTCTATTCACCTGGTGCAAGCTGCAAACAGAAGATGCCCTGTTGCCGAGACTTGACAAGAGAGAATATTGAAGACTACTAAAGCATATGGTTCTTAGGCTGATACTAACCTAATAGCCTTAGCAACTTTTAGAGTAAAAAATGAAGCTGTAAAGTGATGAAATACCTGCTCCCCAACACTAACCAGGAATGAGATACTTGTGCTAAGAAGAAATGCATCATCAAAATGCCTTGTGGATAAGTTTTTTGTTATAAAACAGCAGATGACTGTTGTATCAGTTATTTATTGATAATTTGAATATTGCATAATCATATTAGTAATATTGTTTATCACGCCTTGTAGTTAAAAGAAGCTGCAGATAATGATATTACAGAGAAGGCATGTTTGTTCCTGTCCCTTGACACTGCCCCGAGTATTGCCATGTAAGCTTCAATGAACTCTCTTGAGCAGTTGCGATGATCATGTGTAAGAGCGCATAGCACCACCTGTTTCAGGCTGTCACCGCTTTAACTACTTTATGGTATACTGACAACTCACTTGTTTCTCGTTCTTTTACTTGAACACGCGTATACAATGTACGTTTCTGGTCTCTTCTCTGCAGGTTTTCTGATGACTTGCTACGATAACGGCGCCGCTGGCAGTGTGGAGGGCTGCCAAACCACGCTGACTATTATAGATGACGAGCCCTCATTAAATATTGATAGGAAATATAAATATCATAAAAGTGATAAGCTTAGGAGTAATGAGTGGTGGTCGGAGGTGACGCAAGCAATAGTGAGCGTTGAGCCGCGCTATCACACCTCATAATGACACTCGCCTGTCAATAAGGCTTCCATCATCACCTCTTATCTTGCTGAAAGCTTCTGTTTGTTTAGCCAGAAATCTCTGAGGCATGCCTGTTGGAGAGGGATTGTAGGGGCACATAAAGTGGCTGTCTGTGCCGTGGAAGCAGATATTGCAAATAAAAGCATGATTTTGGTGTGAGTTATAAAATTCGAAAGGAAATTACTTGGATATGTGCGTGAAAAGAGCAAATAATTTAAAAGTGTGCTCTAAGGTACAGATGTTGCTCAGTGCGCTAGCTAGAGGTGCATCTTCTTATACCATTTTAGGAAAGGTGAATACCATTTTAAATGGGTAGATGTTAGGAGGGCAGAATTTAGCATTTGTTAAAGCAAATATCTATAAAACTTATGTCATAAATCATAAATCATGATATTGCTTTTGAATGATATGAGTGAATGATCTGTTTGTGTACTCAGAGGGCAGATAAGGTCGGCTCTGCCGGCTACAAAAGAGCCGTATCCATGTTGACTGGCAATTGAATATTTTTATCACGGTAATAAAATACTCTCTGGCGTCATCATCATACTCTTAACTCTGTCAAACTGCTAAATAAATATTGTAACAACGTCAAAGGGACTATATATTATATATATTAACGGCCTCGAGGTGAATCAGTTTCCTGCACTCTTAGCTTATTTTATTTACAATCCTTTTGAATTCTTACCTCACAACTTTTGAACAAAATCTATAATAAAAGCCGGGTCCGGTTCATCTGCCTGTATAAAGCCACGCTAAGGGCGTTGGGAAAAAAGATTGTCTCGCACAGGAATCAAACCCAAGGCATCAGATCCAAAGCCAAGCACTCTATCACTACACCACTCGGAAGCCCTAATGTTTTACTGGTTAATTCTCCATATACTGATTACTCATGACGATCTCTCACAGTGCACAGTACTAGCAAGCGTACTAGTTGTTAATAAAAAAAGAATTTCAAAGCTAAATCGTTAGGGTGCTAAAAATTATATGTTAAAAAGTCAATAAAGTTTAACATCTTTCATTTTCATAAACATATATGTATAAAAATATAAATGTATAATAATATATAAGTATAATAATATAAATGTATAATAATATATAAGTATAATAATATAAAACAGAGAATATAAACAGTTCGATAGGTAAAAGGCGAAGCTTTTGAGATCTGAGCAGTTGGTGCTGCCAACTCTATAACTTTACGTATGTTTTCATTTTGCATATTACATCTGTATTTCGCCCTTAAACAAGTTATACACACTCTTTGGCTTTTCAAAAACATTATCTTGACAGCATATGATAACATATTCATATCATCAGCATACGATAACATACTCAAATTATCAGCATATGATAACATACTCGTATTACCAGCATATGATAACATACTCGTATTACCAGCATATGATAACATACTCGTATTACCAGCATATGATAACATACTCGTATTACCAGCATATGATAACATATTCATGTTACCAGCATATAATAACATATTCTTATCATCAGCATACGATAACATACTCAAATTATCAGCATATGATAACATACTCATATTATCAGCATATGATAACATACTCGTATTACCAGCATATGATAACATACTCGTATTACCAGCATATGGTAACATACTCGTATTACCAGCATATGATAACATACTCGTATTACCAGCATATGATAACATACTCGTATTACCAGCATACGATAACATACTCGTATTACTAGCATATAATAACATATTCATGTTACCAGCATACGATAATATATTCAAATTATCAGTACACTGCTAAGATATCCTGAGAGATCATCGTTGAACTGGTGAAGTTAGACTAAAATCTTGAACAATGGTATAGTAAAATATATTTTCCTTTTTAAGACTTACTATTTCATTTATTTTTCATTTACTAGAACATTTATTTGGCTGACAGTATTAAAATGATTGGGCTCACTCACTTAATCATGTATAGATGTTCCCATTCTTAAAAAATCTCGTAAAAAACCGTAAAAATCTTTTGATTTTTCTGAGTGTGTGTTATCTGAGGTCAGTAAACAGAGTATGTGCCTATTACAAGGGAAGACCTCCTGTGATTACTAAAAACACTTCTCGGTTTCAGCTGATGATCAATGCACTGTTCATAATTCAACACTTGGCAATGTAACCGTCACATACCCATAAATACTATATTTAAAGCATAACTTGAAGCGAGGAGTCAAAAGTTAAAATTAGTATAGACACTACCTGTCTAATACTTGTTTACAAGGTTGTTCATCATTATTAGTAATAAAAATATTCCCTATTATGAGAGCCAAATTGGTCTGTCTGTCCGAATCTGTCTGTCTGTTCAAAGTCACCATTGGAGGTTGGAACAAGAGATTGCATTACAAAGGATTGGAACTCGTAACCTTCAGCACCGTAGACGAGTGCTCTAGCAACTGCACCCATCAACTTCCCACTGGTATTCAAGAATAATTGTACGCGTACTTAGTACATCTGATAATCTCTCACGGGATCCTTTACCAGGCTACCTCTCACGGGACCCCAGGCTACCTCTCACGGGACCCCTTACCAGGCTACTGCCGCTATTAGTATTAATATTAATGGAAAGGCAAAAGTGATAGTACGATGCTGAGAGAGATTAAATTATGCTGCACCAATTATCAAAAGAGCAGGGATGTGGAAACATATCAAAAGCTGAGAGATAAATTGGGGCAGGTCAATATCCTCATAACTGGGGTAAGAAAGATTGGCAAAATACAACATCGGCGCTGCTGCGCATGTAATATATTACTGTAAGAGATATCTCCGTTATACAGAACTGTATGATAAACTTGTGTGATGAGATAGACACATATGACACCTGTGATACACATGTGACACCTGTGATACACATGTGACACCTGTGATACACATATGACACCTGTGATACACATATGACACCTGTGATACACATATGACACCTGTGATACACATGTGACACCTGTGATACACATATGACACCTGTGATACACATATGACACCTGTGATACACATATGACACCTGTGATACACATGGAGATGTATTTATATGATATAACTGTGAAGATATTCATGTGATGGGTCACTAAGGCGGGTTGGCATAACGCGCTGATATCTACCTTTGTTTTGAGCCGCCGCCTATGGGTCAGCCTTTGAGGAATCTGAACAGAAAACGGCAGCGAGAAAAACTTACTCCTGTCGGTTTGTAAGTGCCAGGGATGCGCAGACAGCGAATCGGCAATCTTGTTACAAATATAAAGATAAGAAAGGGCAAATATAAAATATTTATAAAATTTAAATTTGGAAAATCAGAATAAACAGAAGTCATCGCGAAATATTCAGGTAAGCTTATTAATACTCAGTCTTGGAAAATGACTGGTAAATCCTTTCTGACAAGAAAATATGGATAAAGTTATGTATCTCTAGTCAAGAGCAACTACATATTTTGAGTTTGTCTGTTTGAGACCAACAGACAAACAGACAAACTGTAATGACAAGGAGAGACATTGTGGAGCCGAGACTCCGTCTCAAGACTCCTCAGCAAATATGATGACTGACCGGAATAAAAAAATAAATATTTACCCACAATGCATGGCAACAGTGAACACTATGTATTGATCAGGTAAGTATTGCACTTGAGCCATGACTCACAGCCTTTCCTAGCAACCAAGTATTTGACTAAACTGTTTAATTTCTTTTAAAGTGAAACCACTGACAATCTTTCCACTAGTTCATGGTGAAGCAGACATTTCACCCGAACACGCTATTATATCTCTCTGATTGCGAAACTCTCTCAGTACAGCAGAAAATAGAAGATGGCGTGTGTTATTATACGTAATGTTTACCTACAGATTAAGCCAGAGATTTTATCGGCTTTCATATTTAATTACAAGCCGTGCACGGGTAGATGGATTATGGATGCCCTAAAAATGCTTATTCATGCCAGTGACTACTAATTATTGTGCGTACGGTTTTCCCTTCTCTGTTCAAGCGTGTGAAATGAAGCACAGGAACGGGATGCTACGGCTAAGGGCACGTACAAAGCGTACGTACAACTAAATATAGACTAGAGTGCATTGTACATAAACTTAGACGTTAGCAAATGCAAGACAGGAAGTTTTATGTATCAGACAGGGTTGTCATTGTATCAAAGCAGAACAGTGAGTGAACTCGTTGACCTTGAAAACTTCAACAGTAATTTTGAGAGAACAAACTTCTCCATTTTGTTCAAAGTTGTAGGTCTCACCTGATCTTTAAATTGTTGACGAATTGTACAGCGTTTGTTTGTCATGGATTTGCTCAAAAAAAGTATTTTATTATCTTATACAATAGAATTTATGCTTATACATAATAATACAATTCTAGTTTTGATGTAGATTATAATGTGAGCTTGCCAGACCATTCACCTTTTACACACAAATAGTTGTCATAGATTCCGTTTTTCATATTCTGTACATATCTATTTTACAACAGGGTCCTATTTTTTACGGGGTATCACATTCTGTACCTCTGTCTTACAGCAGGTTCCTTTTGTTTACTGTATATCACATTCTGTATTTATGTCTTACAGCAGGTTCCTATTGTTTACTGTATATCACATTCTGTACCTCTGTCTTACAGCAGGTTACTGTTGTTTACTGTATATCACATTCTGTACCTCTGTCTTACAGCAGGTTCCTATTGTCTGCTGTATATCACATTCTGTACCTCTGTCTTACAGCAGGTTCCTGTTGTTTACTGTATATCACATTCTGTACCTCTGTCTTACAGCAGGTTCCTATTGTCTGCTGTATATCACATTCTGTACCTCTGTCTTACAGCAGGTTCCTGTTGTTTACTGTATATCATATTCTGTACCTCTGTCTTACAGCAGGTTCCTATTGTTTACTGTATATCACATTCTGTACCTAGTCAGTCCCATCTAGTCAGTACCTATCAGTCTACCTTGGCAGGATGAGCATATCTAATCAGGAAGAAACATTAGATTTCTGTAGTAAACCGTATGGCTCCCAATGATGTTGACAATGCATCATGGGCTTCACGCCAGATGTTGAGAGATCTTTAGAACCCGGCTTTCCGCTCTCTAAAGCTGGGTTCAGACCAATACTGTATGAATGGCGGCCAATTAGCTGTGCCCGCCTAGCTGTGCAAGCTATCTTGCTCGCACTCCACAATCACTATTACGTTTGACAGAAAAAAATGTTCCTACTGGCACAATTGCTAGCAATACAATTTGTGTTTACTTTTCACTGGCGGGACTCGATGATTATGCTGTGCACTCAAGTCACATCAATCCTAGCCTAGCGAGACCACGACTGGGTAGGGCTCTTGTGGAGCACGAGCTGTATTCACCTTAAAACCTGTATTTGAACACCAACTTTATTTGTATGCCACCTTTATTTGAGCGCCATTATGGTCGAAGGGTTTAAAATTGAACGCCACCATTTAATGGAATGGCATTTCTAATTGAATTCTACTTCTATTTGACATTTTTTATCTTTACAAACCTATAATAGCGATACAAACCTATAATAGCGATACAAACCTATAATAGCAATACAAACCTATAATAGCGATACAAACCTATAATAGCAAGTGATCAATAGAAAAGTGTCCACAAAAATGCGCTAATAATGACTCGATTACATCAATAACATTAAAATTAATTCGTTCTGTGTTTCTATTCGTATCAAAGTCCGTTTTTCATATCTTCATCATTAGGTTTTTGGTTGAAAACTTTGATTGCAACGCCATAGAAATAGTTAGCAACTGTATCAGGTTAATAGTAGTTCATTGTTAAACTGTTTTAGCACTTATGATGCTTGGGTCGACTTGTGATAGGCGCGCATTCAGCTAAAAAACTTATCATTATTTTTGCAAAGTTTTACAGATAGCATTGCATAAAAGTTTTGCTCTACTATAAAATTGTTTGGAGACTAATATGACTAGTTCAAAGTTCGGGTCAGCAGACACCGTGGAAGGTATTGAACAGCTAGACGATGATGAAATTAAATATTAAATTTATATTATTTATATATATATAAATATATATATATTTATATTTAAATATTTATATATATATTAAATATTAACATTTAAATATAGTTATAAAACGAAATTTTACCTTCAAACTTAAAATAAATTGAAAATAATTTTCGTAAGGAGCCTCAACAAATTGCAATGCAGGCTATAAAATCATCGTAGGTGAATTGCAAGCAATAGATATTAAATGGTAGAGACATGTACATGTAATAGCTTCCTCGCGCATATTTATTTAGAGACTTGAAGTATGACATGTTGGAGGTAAGTTATCAAATCTCTTGGTTCCAGAAGGTCTAATATCGCATCGCCAGAAGGAGAGTGCAAAATATGGACGACACTCAATTCGCCCATGAAAGGGTTAAATTTTATCTTCTCAGCATTCTGACAGTTTTGAAAAATACAACATCACCCTTTATTTGAACGTTATCTCTAATAAAGCGCCACCGTAAAGAGAGGCTTGAAAAATAGAGCGCCATGGCGTTTAAATAAGGGTTTTACAGTAGTTGCATCATTTAGCGATTTCATAGCTATTATTTTAATTCATATCAATCATGCATCTCCAAGAACTTGTATGGCAATGCGCAGTGCCTCGCTCGTCATACATACGACAGTGGTCTGAACCAAGCTTTACGCACGTTTCGCTGTAGAGAGCGGCATCAGTACCGCAGCAGTCCATGTATTTGTTTGGAAACATTAAACACATGTATGTCAGGCCATCTAAATAAAGCAGGATAATCATAGAGTTAGCGCGTCATTGCTCAATGGAAGCGGGGTAATCATAGAGTTAGCGGGCCATCGCTCAGGAAAAACGTGCTAGGCACGTTTTGTAGGCAAGTATTTGCTCGGCACGTTTTGTAGGCACATATTTGCTAGGCACGTTTTGTAGGCACGTACTTGCTAGGTACGTTTTGTAGGCACTTACTTGCTAGGCTCGTGTTGTATGCAAGTATTTTTAGGCACGTTTTGTAGGCACATATTTGCTTAGGCACGTTTTGTAGGCATGTACTTGCTAGGCAAGTTTTGTAGGCACATATTTGGTAGGCACGTTTGTATGCATGTATTTGCTAGGCATGTTTTGTAGGCACGTACTTGCTAGGTACGTTTTGTAGGCACTTACTTGCTAGGCTCGTGTTGTATGCAAGTATTTTTAGGCACGTTTTGTAGGCACATATTTGCTTAGGCACGTTTTGTAGGCATGTACTTGCTAGGCAAGTTTTGTAGGCACATATTTGGTAGGCACGTTTGTATGCATGTATTTGCTAGGCATGTTTTGTAGGCACGTATTTGCTAAGCACATTTTGTAGGCACGTACTTGCTAGGCATTTTTTGTAGGCACATATTTGCTAGGCACATTTTGTAGGCACATATTTGTCTGCCGAGCAAGTAAGTATGCGTATTTGCAGGCACGTATTTGCTAGGCATGTTTTGTATGCACGTATTTGCTAGGTACGTATTTGTAGTTTTAGGGTGTCAGGTGGCCCAGTGTTAGAGCCTTTGACTATCAACCATGGAGTTGATGGTTCGAGTCCTGCTTAATGCCGATCTGACAAAAAGCTCTCAGCAAGCTTTCAATGCTAAATTGCTGGGTTTTTCGGATGTAGACCATAACTTGGAGGCCCGTGTACCACACTGACACCGTGGACACATTAAAGATCCACTTCTGTCCTTCACACATTGCGCAAGTGAAATGGTGACCTGGCTCTGTCGGACTGGACGTGTTGCAAAGGAATCCCTTCAGGTTAATCTGACAGTTCCGGATGTGGTAGATACTGAAAACTGGGTCACCTCTTCTCTACCATACTGCTTGACCCAAGCATACATCGCTAAGATGCAAGTCATTGGCGATTTCCGACAGACATTTGTAATTTTACTGACGAATCAAGTTTGAAATGTGAACAAAAAGCATTCGCTGTACATTAATTCGATCTATATATGTACAACCCAAAGCTATATACCTCTGCTTGTCCCTCCAGATGGCAACTTATGAACTGCGTACCGGTAGTGCGTAAGGAGTTTGCGTCACGAGCAGCAATAAATGCTGGCTTATCCGTTACACATCTTATGGCATCAAGGAGAAGCCGAAGGCCAACAGCAGTACAAACAAACATTGCTGCCATCAATGGGTTCACACTGGTTCATTTCAATTAAAGCCCTTGAAGATCTGAAAGATGTTAACACAACAAGCATTATGCCTTGTGACGTTTAGGGGAGACAGAGACGCTGTACGTGCTAGACTGAGGCACACGTTTCTTTCTTTGTGATCACAGCTATATATATATCTGTGGGCTATGCTTGCTGAAAGAGCACGAAGTTTGATCTGGCTGGAAATTAAGAATCCAAGCCTTACCGATCTTCTAAATGGGGAGATACACAGTGCATAATAATTCTAGCGTTAGCTAAAACCATGTTGAAATTTCAGAATGCAAGATTATGGAAGCTGCAACAGTCTTGAGACAGTATGCACTCTTGCAGACATGCCGATCACCCTACAGACATGCCAATCACCCTAATGTGATGCAGCCGAGTTTCCCTCAATCGACTTACTTAAGCAACAGCTCCGAGGTAGTTGAATCAAAAATGAAAATATGAATACCATGAAGTTATTTATCAAATAAAACCACACAGTAGAATACACAGGTGGATGTCATAGGCAAGGTGACTCAGAGGTTAAACTAGGAGCTTGCCACTGCATGGTTGAGGTTTTACTACTAGCTGGAGTTGTGCATTCATGGACACACGCAGCTTATAAAGGAAATTCTTCCATTTGGTTGAATAGGCATGTAATAATACCAAACTTGGAAAAAAATTTTGAGATCTTCGAATAATTTTAAAGTTTTCTGCCACAAAGTTGCAGACCTTCAACAATATATGTTAAAAATATGAGTTGATGCTTTTGGAATGTAGTAAATATTGAGTGAAGAAATTATATTTCATCTGCAATTAGAATAATAAATTTCGTTAAGCTACATTTTTGTACTATAGGGTGGTATGATGCGCGGTTGGATGCTATAGGGTGGTATGATGCACGGTTGGATGCGATAGGGTGGTATGATGCACAGTTGGATGCAATGCTATAGGGTGGTATGATGCACGGTACAATGCGATGAGTGTTCAACACAGCATACCAATCAACACGACGCGCCGTCCAACACGATGCACATTTTCGTACCTTAGTGTGGTACAATGAACAGTTGAATATGACACACCATTCAACGTGACACCGTTCAATGTTACACACCGTTTAGCAGGACTCACAATTGAGTACAACACCAACAAATAAGACACACCGTCAAGTGCGACACATTGTTGAATCTAAGAAACTGTTGAATGCGACATACCGCTGAACCCAGCCCACTGTCGAATACGACAATATAATATATGATAGCAAGTCATCAAAAATTGAGTATTTGCTAACAACTGGCCACCAGACATTCACTATTTATTGGTTTACAACGAGCATCGCTAAGTTTTTGATTGCACAAAACAACACCTGCTGAAAATCGGTGTAATATATTTGCAGCCGGTACTCAGATCAAGTTTAGCTGTGTACTTATAAACGCAGATACAATAATTCTACTCACAGAATCGGAAGAGAAAAAAACAAAAACTGTGGCTGAATACGAGCACCAATAGAGTAATTGGAAGAAGTCAGGATCTCGCGTGCTAGAGAGTTACCATAGCTCTGAGTGACACCTGTGAGTGACACCTGTGAGTGACACCTCTGTCTTACCATACTATGGAGTCATGTGATCATCTTCATGCTAGGATGACTAGGGGCAGAATATATTTGTAGTTTTACTGACAGATCAAGTTTGAAATGTGAAAGATAAGCATTCGCTGTATATCAAGTCTATCTACATATGTACAGCGCAAAGCTAATTACAAGGAAAAACAACTCCAGCAGTAAATAAATTCTGTAAGAGGGCCACAAGGAACGAAATCCAAATGAGATAATATAGCACACCGAATTCTCTATAACAAGTTATTTTTATTCTGTAAAAACTTTAGAAGTTGTCCTCCCAATTCTTCGTCTTGATAAGACCAGGAGAGCAAGATGTCCTTGTTAGATCCCTCCTCTCCGGCAACTTTGATGAGCACCGACTCAGAGACACTAATCGAGTCATCAGTGTTGTGACTCACGTCCTACAAGCGGGTAACAGATGGTACTGAGAAGGCTAGCGAGGCCCATTGGCTGGTGCAGGTATTTTGTGATCTTGTGATCATAGGAGAGCTGTAGCATGTGGCTCCAGTAAATCAACTCACCTTGACCTTGGCACGAGTTTTTAAAGCTTGCATTATTTTCTTTGTTACTTCATCAGCAGGCAAAGAAATAGGCAAAAGAAGATTAGAAGTGAATCTAATGGTTTGTGACGGCAAGTCAAGTTCCTGCAGAATCTCATCGGGGCTGAGCAGCCGAAGGTCTGAGTCATCCATAACAAGTACTCCATTCATGGCAGTTGATCGTTTCGGAGCTGGCACGGCATTCGCACCTGAGTGGAGGTAACATATCGTAAGTATGTACATATATTATACACCACATCTTTTGTAATCATGATATCAAAGTAGATCATATGTTAAAATATAACAGCGTATCACATGTCATGGCATTGAGTTATATTACAATGTTACCACAGTATGCAACACATGAGATTGCAGTACATAACATGTTATAGCATGAGAGTAAATCACACATTACAGTACATACTATACAGCTTATCATAATAACATCATAGTATGATACCAGAGTATACCACATGTGGAGACAATTTTCAAGACAAAAATGTGCACGAGATGGAGAAAATTATTCAGATGCATGTGTATGAGGCGGAGACAGACTCTCAAGGTGCAAACACACCAGGCGATTTTATTGTGTACGTCATGAGGAGCGGGGAGATATCGCTGGCGTGTGCCTAAACACACTTGAGCGATTCACTAGCAAACAATAATGCGGGCTCACAAACTGCCAATAAAATTCCATATTATCAGTTTCTTCGGAGTTGTTAATAAATCTAGGTCAATATGGCGCCTTCGAAACAACGACGTAATCAACTTCAGCTTTCGTTATTAGGCCGATCTCACTTTTATGGATTGTACATTACAAGAAGACATAAGAGAAAAATAATTTTTATATTTTAACAGTAATATTTTGTGATTTTTATATATACATGTAGTTTAATTTATAGTAGATGTTTATTTTTAATATAATAAATATTTACCATTCGCAAGATGGTCAACCTGCGCAGCGATTGACTACTAAATGTTTGTTTTCATTCGAGTTTCTTTGTAATTTTTGTATGTTGTGTGATAGAAGACTGTGTGCTCTTATTAAATCTATGAACAAATCAGCGTTCATTTTGATGATGTTTCAATCGTACCAAAATGGCGAAATGTTGTTGCTGTACATTGATGAATATCGATATGAAAAAATTACCAGGCATAAATGAGCATTTTAGGAAAAACCAACCAATCGAAATGCATCTCACTAACGATAAAGTGTGATAGAGAATGTCTAGCTTTATCGCTCTGCATGAGCTCGCTGATCCAGTTCTAGCGCAGATTAGCGCCACGCAGCACGATGTCACACTAAATATCGCCTAGTGAGTTTGCACCTTTGGACACATGTGTATGAGGGGAAGACAATATCTCAGACAAATGCGCATAAGGTGGAGACAAATCTCTAAGATACATGTGTATGAGGTGGAGGCAAGTTGGAATACAGATAGACCATATATGCATACATATACACATGGCATGTAACGTAGGTTCTGTTTACCAGCTGGACTACAAGTCTATATACAGACAGACTTACCGCTATCAGCAAACGCTCTCTTTAGTAAACCAAGTGAGACATCAACAGGAATCTTGCAGTCGGTGCGTATGGTAACTGTCTCTCCATTGGCCGGCATGTAACAGTCTATCCCAAACTCTGTCTGCACTTTGCTTTTTAGGAACTCCATCTTTCCTTCCTCTCCGTGGACGAGCATAACATTCTTAGGTGCTGCTTGACGTATCAGCTGAATAATTCCTGTTGCATTCCAATAGGTAGTAAGGAAGGGGTGATAGAGACAGTGGCTATAGTTTATAAGGTAGGAGTGATAGAGACAGTGGCTATAGTTTGCAAGGCAGGAGTGATAGAGACAGCGGCTATAGTTTGTAAGGCAGGAGTGATAGAGACAGTGGCTATAGTTTGTAAGGGAGGAGTGATAGAGACAGTGGCTATAGTTTGTAAGGGAGAAGTGATAGAGACAGTAGCTATAGTTTGTAAGGGAGGAGTGATAGAGACAGTGGCTATAGTTTGTAAGGCAGAAGTGATAGAGACAGTGGCTATAGTTTGTAAGGTAGGAGTGATAGAGACAGTGGCTATAGTTTGTAAGGGAGGAGTGATAGAGACAGTGGCTATAGTTTGTAAGGTAGGAGTGATAGAGACAGTGGCTATAGTTTGCAAGGCAGGAGTGATAGAGACAGTAGCTATAGATTGTAAGGCAGGAGTGATAGAGACAGTGGCTATAGTTTGTAAGGCAGGAGTGATAGAGACAGTAGCTATAGTTTGTAAGGCAGGAGTGATAGAGACAGTAGCTATAGTTTGTAAGGCAGGAGTGATAGAGACAGTGGCTATAGTTTGTAAGGTAGGAGTGATAGAGACAGTGGCTATAGTTTGTAAGGGAGGAGTGATAGAGACAGTGGCTATAGTTTGTAAGGCAGGAGTGATAGAGACAGTGGCTATAGTTTGTAAGGCAGGAGTGATAGAGACAGTGGCTATAGTTTGTAAGGCAGGAGTGATAGAGACAGTGGCTATAGTTTGTAAGGGAGAAGTGATAGAGACAGTGGCTATAGTTTGCAAGGCAGGAGTGATAGAGACAGTAGCTATAGATTGTAAGGCAGGAGTGATAGAGACAGTGGCTATAGTTTGTAAGGCAGGAGTGATAGAGACAGTAGCTATAGTTTGTAAGGGAGAAGTGATAGAGACAGTGGCTATAGTTTGTAAGGTAGGAGTGATAGAGACAGTGGCTATAGTTTGTAAGGGAGGAGTGATAGAGACAGTGGCTATAGTTTGTAAGGCAGGAGTGATAGAGACAGTGGCTATAGTTTGTAAGGCTGGAGTGATAGAGACAGTGGCTATAGTTTGTAAGGGAGGAGTGATAGAGACAGTGGCTATAGTTTGTAAGGCAGGAGTGATAGAGACAGCGGCTATAGTTTGTAAGGTAGGAGTGATAGAGACAGTGGCTATAGTTTGTAAGGGAGGAGTGATAGAGACAGTGGCTATAGTTTGTAAGGCAGGAGTGATAGAGACAGTGGCTATAGTTTGTAAGGGAGAAGTGATAGAGACAGTGGCTATAGTTTGTAAGGTAGGAGTGATAGAGACAGTGGCTATAGTTTGTAAGGTAGGAGTGATAGAGACAGTGGCTATAGTTTGTAAGGGAGGAGTGATAGAGACAGTGGCTATAGTTTGTAAGGCAGGAGTGATAGAGACAGTGGCTATAGTTTGTAAGGCAGGAGTGATAGAGACAGTGGCTATAGTTTGTAAGGCAGGAGTGATAGAGACAGTGGCTATAGTTTGTAAGGGAGAAGTGATAGAGACAGTGGCTATAGTTTGTAAGGTAGGAGTGATAGAGACAGTGGCTATAGTTTGTAAGGGAGGAGTGATAGAGACAGTGGCTATAGTTTGTAAGGCAGGAGTGATAGAGACAGTGGCTATAGTTTGTAAGGCTGGAGTGATAGAGACAGTGGCTATAGTTTGTAAGGGAGGAGTGATAGAGACAGTGGCTATAGTTTGTAAGGCAGGAGTGATAGAGACAGCGGCTATAGTTTGTAAGGTAGGAGTGATAGAGACAGTGGCTATAGTTTGTAAGGGAGGAGTGATAGAGACAGTGGCTATAGTTTGTAAGGGAGAAGTGATAGAGACAGTAGCTATAGTTTGTAAGGGAGGAGTGATAGAGACAGTGGCTATAGTTTGTAAGGCAGGAGTGATAGAGACAGTGGCTATAGTTTGTAAGGTAGGAGTGATAGAGACAGTGGCTATAGTTTGTAAGGGAGGAGTGATAGAGACAGTGGCTATAGTTTGTAAGGTAGGAGTGATAGAGACAGTGGCTATAGTTTGCAAGGCAGGAGTGATAGAGACAGTAGCTATAGATTGTAAGGCAGGAGTGATAGAGACAGTGGCTATAGTTTGTAAGGCAGGAGTGATAGAGACAGTAGCTATAGTTTGTAAGGCAGGAGTGATAGAGACAGTTCCTATAGATTGTAAGGCAGGAGTGATAGAGACAGTGGCTATAGTTTGCAAGGCAGGAGTGATAGAGACAGTAGCTATAGTTTGTAAGGCGGGAGTGATAGAGACAGTGGCTATAGTTTGTAAGGCAGGAGTGATAGAGACAGTGGCTATAGTTTGCAAGGCAGGAGTGATAGAGACAGTAGCTATAGATTGTAAGGCAGGAGTGATAGAGACAGTTGCTATAGTTTGTAAGGCAGGAGTGATAGAGACAGTTGCTATAGTTTGTAAGGGAGGAGTGATAGAGACAGTTGCTATAGTTTGTAAGGCAGGAGTGATAGAGACAGTGGCTATAGTTTGCAAAACAGAGGCCCAGTGGCCGCTAGTCTACTATGGAGCAGTCTTGATTAGCTACTTGAAAAAGAGCCCAACTCTTTTCTTGCCATACAAACTTATAAAACTCTTTTTGGGCACATGCACGGCTGTACACAGAAAATAATATTTCTACCATTCAGTTAGAAAGACAAGGTGAAATCACTAGCATGAGCTGACTTACCTTTGGCATCAGCGTGGGCGCTGAATGACATGTACTGAACCTGCATTTTCACGTCAACTGTATGTCCGTCAAACTCTATCTTTTTGACTCCGTTGAGGATCTTATGGCCGACTGTCCCGACCACGCAGTAGCCTGGCATTATTATGACGTTCTTCTCACTGGTGCACCAGCGCTTAAATATCTGGAGAGAGAGGCCGGCGTGCAGCATACCCGGTGTAGCGAACACAACCATGGGACCAGGGTTGTCCATGTATGTCTTTTCAAAGGCTTTTATGTGTTTAAACTCAAACATATTACGGTGCACAAAAGTCTTCTTTATTTTCTGATTCGTCCAGGAAATGAAAAGCTTGTAATATTGAGTAGATTTCTCAGCAAGTCCTTGAGAAAAGTAGATGGGCACTTTTAGGTTGAGTCTCTCCCAGAAAGTTTCTAGGAGTATGCAGAGTTCTTGAGCCCTGCCGAGGGCAAACACTGGTATCAGCACCTGCGCAAGTGATATAGACAAAAACCACATATATCTATAATAGACATGTATATCATAGACATACATATATCTATAATAGACATGTATATAAACATTGAAGCTGAATACTGCACAAACAGGAAGCTAGTCGTAGCGCGTATCTATTTTAGTAAAATGCCTTTGACTTTTTCGGAATATAAATATATAAACATAGAATAAGTAAATCGGATTCTACCAAAATAGATTTGTGCTACTATACTGTATATACTGTATATACGGTATATACTGTATATACGGTATATACAGTATATACTGTATATCTATATATATTTCTCAAAGTATGTTTTATGGCTGTATGTCTGCATTCCGGCTATAGCTATTATTAGAATAGCCTAGCTGGGCAACAATGCTGACGCAATGTCATTGCCTACCGGCATTTGAAGCTTACTAACTAGGTTATTGAAATTTTCAATTGACAATGTGCCAGGCCACTTAGCAATGGCCTGGCACTTGCTGGAAAGTTGCCTGCCAGCAAGTGGTAAGCAAATCTCATCACTTCTCATTGTTTATAAGCTAATTTTTAATGCCCGGGCAATGCCGGGAAGCACAGCTAGTACTGTATATACAGTATATAATTATTGTATGTACTGTATAATTATTGTGTGTATGAACGAATTGAACCCTTTACATGTATTTTATGTTTCGTATAACATAAAGTGACAGCGTAAACGTTCTTGCAACCAATTATTTATGTTGTCGGGGCATCTACTGTATATATATGTATATATGTATATATATACATGTATATATACAATGTACATGTATATATTTACATTGTACATGTATATACACATGTATATACTGTATATACACAGGTATATATATATGTGTACATATATAAAAATGTATATCTATATCTTTCTCAAAGTATGTCGTATGTTGTCTGTCGTATGTCTGCATTCCGGCTATAGCTATTAAAATCTTGATATTGACATTCCGCATTCTGATGGATTTTAACTCACGACGAATGCATCGATAGATTTCTTATCAGGACGATCTACTACGGCGCTAGGATGTCATCAAATACATTTTCATATACCGCAGACACCATGCGCGTGCTAATTATTTTAGTCCTGCGTCCACGAGTTACGATGTCCCTTTTCAAAAGTATTTTGAGACTTTTTTTTTGGGTTAAAGCTAATAATTTATCTCGAACTTAAAAGTTGGCGATTCTTGTACTGATTATATAAGTTACCAAAATATATACGTTGAATCGACATTTCGCAGTTTACATACTTGCTCTTTATTTTACATTTACATTCAGTTCTTTACTAATTTATCTCAGCTGCTCAGAAGACTTTTTCCCAGTTACATTATGTTTTTTGGATTCTGATTTGGTACCTTGAGCTCCAAAATCATTAAATATGAACAAAGATTTTGTTTGTTTAAAAAATCGTTTTACGTTATTTCTTTTAGTTCAAATTAAAACATTTTTGTAAGAATATTTTTCAATTTGTTATTCAGCATTTATTTTAATAGCGATATAGTATATTAACAAGCGCAATTTCCTATCCTCAACAGACGAATATTGCTCTTCGTTAAACACGAGTTTTATAAAAGTTCCTATCAGTGCTCGCTTTGTGTATTAACTTACACACCTTTCCTTCTAACCCTAACCAATTAATAGTTCGTAATTAATTTTACATTTTACAACAAACATTTGTAAGATTACTGTAAGATGATCTGTTAGGTTATCTGTAAGATGATCTGTTAGGTTATCTGTAAGATGATCTGTTAGGTTATCTGTAAGATGATCTGTTAGGTTATCTGTAAGATGATCTGTTAGGTTATCTGTAAGATGATCTGTTAGGTTATCTGTAAGATGATCTGTTAGGTTATCTGTAAGATGATCTGTTAGGTTATCTGTAAGATGATCTGTTAGGTTATCTGTAAGATTATCTGTTAGGTTATCTGTAAGATTATCTGTAAGATTTATCGTGTAAGATTACAAGTACCAGTTATTCTTCGCTGTCTTATATTTACATACATTGACATACTTTGAAAAATATATATATAGATTTACATTCTCTTATTACATTTAAAAACATCTTATAGCTTTTGAAGTTTATAATATAATTTGTTTTATTATCATTATTATTTCAACTTGCATTTTTTTAAACATAACTTGAGTATGTTTAAAATATTTTAAAGTATTTAAAGTATCGTGTTTGGAGTTTAAACATTATTTATTTTCCAACAATATTTTCTAAAATTTATTTTTTTTACTGCTATTATTAGTTAGTTTCTAATCTCGATTATTAATATTTATTCAACCATTTTTGGCTGACAATAATTCTAATGGCAGTTCTAATAAATATTTCAACTACAAAATACTACCATATTCTGTCATATTTTTTTATTAATTTGTTAAATATATGTATTCTCAGATGTTACACATTGTCTAATGCCTCCAAAGAAAAGAACCTGCAATGATTCATCACTAGAGAAGACTTAAGAAAGACAGGCTGAGGAAAGCCGCTGCTTAAGCTAGAGAAAGGAGAGCACAACTTTGAGCATCACAGACTGATGAACAATGGGCACAAATTTTTGCATGCCAACACTGAAACGAACTGAGATCATATAATTGTATAACAAACAACCTTTTATTGTAATCGTAGCGAACTAGACTATACCTAGTCATTACTTGCTAATGAGTTCACATTCACATTTAAACCCCTTCAAATTTTTATTTTTCCTTCTAATTAATTTCAACGAAACACTTTTTTTAAAGTTATTAAATTTTAAACTTACAGTTGTTTGAAAACCTTTGCAGTTGTTTTATTTATTTTTAGTCTAGTTGTCCTGCATAAAACCTTTTTCTTATGGTGTGAAATTTGAAAGTTGCAGTTGTTTGACAAAGTTTGAAAACCTTTACATTTGTTTTTATTTTCTCTCTTAATTTATTTCAAATACACAAAACATTTCTCTCATGATATGTAGGATGAAAGTTATAATGGCAAATGTTGTTAAATGTTACATAAAAATCAATTTTCTGTCCAAAGACTTTTTTATTACCCAGGCAACGCCGAGTAGCATAGCTAACAAATAAAAAAAAATTGTTTTCTCACCCCAGTTAACCCGCATGGGTGGTAATTTCTGCTCTAACTCGGGTCCTACCAGAGACCTGGGAGTTTGAGCACTCGCCTCAAGATCTTAAGCTGTTCCCAATAGCACACTTTTCTGCAACTCGACCGAGTTGATCGCTGTCGGTATCTGGGCAAGCCACATTTTATGCGCTGGTGTTATTGCGCCCAGTGCCCCAATGACTACTGAAATTACTGTTGTTCTTACATCCCAGCATTTTCAATCTCTTCTCCAAGAGGGAGATATTTCTCTACCTTCTCTTTTTCTTTGCTGGCTATATTGTAGTCAGTGGGTACTGCTATATCTATTATAGTAGCTCTCTTGTTCTCCTTGTCCACCACCACTATATCTGGTTGGTTTGCTAGGACATGCTTGTCAGTCCGGATGTAGAAGTCCCAGAGAATCTTAACGCGGTCATTTTCATTGACCTTACCAGGAGCTTCCCGCCAGTGTTGTGGTTTATTAAGGCCATATTCATCACATAGACTTCTATACACAACACCTGCGACATGATTATGCCGCTCAGTGTATGCATTTCCTGCTAGCTGCTTGCATCCACTGATGATGTGTTGGATGGTCTCAGACGCATCTTTGCACAGTCTGCATCTAGGATCGTCTCTAGTGTGATAGATTTTATATTATAGTCATATATATATATATATATATATATATATATATATATTTATATATATATTTATATATATATATATATATATATATATATATATATATATATATATATATATATATATATTTATATATATATTTATATATATATTTATATATGTATATATTTATATATATATATATTTATATATATATATATTTATATATATATATATTTATATATATTTATATATATATATTTATATACATATATACATGTGTATATATACATGTGTATATATACACACATACTAGGTGTACTACCCGGCGTTGCCTGGGTAATAAAAGAGTCTTTGGACAGAAAATTTATTTGTATTTAACATATAACAACATTTGCCATTGCTAGCTAGATGCTAGCTGTATTAAAAATCAGCTTATAAACAATGAGGGTAATGTAGTCGCTTGCCACTTGCTATTAGCCTGGCAAAGTGCAAATGGATAATTTGAGTAAGCTTACTAATAAGAGCTAACTACTTGCTCTAACGATTGAGCACACATAAAATTACGCTACACTCCATGACGCTGCGCCATCACGTTGCGTTGTAATGAAGAGCGGTAGCGTATTTGCTCCCATATAGCAACATACATGTATATCGTCTAATGAATCCCTCATGCCCATGTGGCTGAATTATTAAGACAATGGACAGGCGAACAGAAGGGTCCGAGATCAAATCCTCCATGCTACGGATTCTCTATTCCAAGATTTTAATGGCAATAGCTGAATAAACACAGCCACAAACTTTGAGAAATAGTGTATATATGTAGATATAAAATATATACGGGTATATATACGGGTATATATACGGGTATATATACGGGTATATATACGGGTATATATACGGGTATATATACGGGTATATATACGGGTATATATACGGGTATATATACGGGTATATATACGGGTATATATACGGGTATATATACGGGTATATATACGGGTATATATACGGGTATATATACGAGTATATATACGGGTATATATACGGGTATATATACGGGTATATATACGGGTATATATACGGGTATATATACGGGTATATATACGGGTATATATACGGGTATATATACGGGTATATATACGGGTATATGTCTGCATGTATATATATTTATATATACTGCCTGGGAGTATAGATATACATGTACATCGATTGCAAATATACAGCAGTATATTTACACTGTATATGTACTATATATACTCCAGCTCTATATACACTGAATGTAAATATAGACTCAAGTTGTGCATATATGCAACAGTTATATGTACATAAAAACATACACACTCGTTTTAGCTGCGTAAACCACCAAGCTGCGAAGCTGTACATGATTGGTACACATGTAAGTAAGCATATAAAGACCATATCGATGTCTACGAACAAAACCAAACATACTTTGCCACCATTCTCCACGCAGTCTAAAACCTTTTTGAGGAAATCTCGTTCCCGGCAGCGCTTAGAATCCCGGATAGTTGTGGCATACGTGCTCTCCGTGATGAGGAGATCGGGGCGACATTTGTCTATCCAGGCTGCCCCGAGATGCCTGTCTGGAGTCATGTTGTAGTCTCCTGTATACACAACGGACTGCGAACCAACTCGAATATGAAACATGGCGGCTCCCAGCACATGACCAGCGTAGTATGCCTTTATTTCCAGTTCGTCATCAACCTGCAAGGTGGAGGCTACTAGCTTCAATGTTCGCCAGAAATGTTTGCGAGTTTGTACTTATGCTAGGTGTATACTTATAGTAGGGGTATACTTATAGTAGGTGTGTACTTATAGTAGGTGTATACTTATAGTAGGTGTATACTTATATGGTAGGTGTATACTTATAGTAGGAGTATACTTATATAGTAGGAGTATATTTATAGTAGGAGTATACGTATATAGTAGGAGTATACTTATAGTAGGTGTGTACTTATAGTAGGTGTGTACTTATAGTAGGTGTATACTTATAGTAGGTGTGTACTTATAGTAGGTGTATACTTATAGTAGGTGTGTACTTATAGTAGGTGTATACTTATAATACTTATACACTTTAAATCAAATAAATGAATCAATTACCTATGGCGATGCGTGGTTTACAACTTTAAATATTCAATCCTTAGAGAAATGAATATTATGGGCAATATTATAACCAATTGCGAAACAAACGAGAAGCGGACTGCAGCCGTGCTTAGAATGTGTAGGACTGGCTAAACGAATACAAAATATTCGAGGACAAACATACAAGTACATATGAGAAGCTTTCCAATGGCATACAAAAAGATAAAAAGTTGCCAGGCAAAAATTGTAGAAATCAAAGCAAGTATAAATGATGGTGCCAGAAAGAAAGTACAAACCTGCACTCTTTGATGTAAATTAACAGCAATACTTTTCTTCATGCAAGTTTTTATGTGATCGGATGTAAAAAACTTGCTTCCATCTGCCTCCCTGGCCGATGTGATCTTTCGAAAGTCTTCGAGCAATATGGGTGCGATGGCTTTGGTAGGGTGGGTCATGTAAATTGGTCCATCATAACCAACCATCTCTAAATGAACGGCGTAAATGGGAGATGCATATGCTAATTGTGGCAGTGTGGCTATTGTACTATAAGAGCTCTCCTTAACACTTACAAGTAGATACAAACACTTACCCATGAACATGTACATACAAGCACATACATACAAACACATACATACAAACGCATACATACAGACACATACATACAAACAATTCTACACATACAAACACTTACATACAAACACTCACATATAAGCAAACACTTACATACAAACACTTACATATAAACACTTACATAAGCCCGCACACTCTCACATACGCACAGATTTACATCTATTAAAACTGTATGCTCCCAGACCAAGAAGATAGCAGAAAACCAAATAATTTGAGTACACTACTTTGTGGTGCTCTACCAGGTGGGTGATAAATAAAACAAGGTCACATGAATCACTTAGTGTAAAATGAGTGTCATGGCTAGTCACCTTGACGAGGTAAACAAGGTCACCTCTCACATTGGAGATGTTTGATCAGCAAATCATTTGGTCTACTGTAAGATAAAGCAATCCACCTGCCATGCTGGGAATGGTAAGTCACCTGTAACTTATGGCTTAACAACTCTCCTGTCTACAGTAAATGATCCACCTGGTATATAAAAGAAATAAGTTACCTCTCCCACAAAGTAAATAACTCCCCAGTGAGGTAACTCTCCAACCAAAAGGATATATATAGCTCACTAGTTTCATTAGGTAAGTCGAGCACCAGTTACAGGTTAAATAGTTCAACCGCTACACAGGTCTGGTATATCATCAGATACATATGGCAAAAGAAGCACCTGTTATCACCTGTCATGTACGGCAGAGCACCGCAGTGATCCAGATGGAAGTGGCTTATGATGACACAATCAAGAAAATCTGTAAGTGGTTTTCCTTCGTCAATATAGTTGAAATCAGGAAACCGCCTCTCATCATTGAACCCCATGTGCATTCCACAGTCGAGCATAATGTTCTTCCCTCCTATAGTTACGATGATACAACTCCTCCCAACATCCTGCCCAGCACCCAATGGAACCACTTTGATCTCCGTCATCTAAAAGATATGCATAAGCTGTGCTACGGAATGATTTAAAACCATGAAGCTTATCTCAGCGGCTTATTGAAACCAAAACATACAAACATGTACTTGCGTGTAAGGCAGTTGAACTAAGTGATGATGAATACAAACCAAATTGTAGGCTAATTTTTCTCAAAATTAGCACAGCTCTATGAATCACAATAATCGGTCAGTTTCAACTACTTGCAAAATGACACAATATAAGCATTCTAAAGAATAATTCCCTAACATGAACTAAACAGACTCGCTAAAAGAGAGCTTTAAACAATATTTAGATTTGCATGATTTCTTTTAGTAACCTGAACATATCATCTACATGTATGTACTAAATTGATATGGCAATAGCTCAGGCAATGATGCCTTATTGTGCACCACATTTTGTACCCTCTTTGGTTATGTTCATTGCTGGTAGTTAACTGCAACAAGTACGATGCCATATACCTTGTATGCAGGTAGTTAACTGCAACAAGTACGATGCCATATCCCTTGTATGCCGGTTGTTAACTGCAACAAGTACGATGCCATATCCCTTGTATGCCGGTAGTTAACTGCAACAAGTACGATGCCATGTCCCTTGTATGCCGGTAGTTAACTGCAACAAGTACGATGCCATATCCCTTGTATGCCGGTAGTTAACTGCAGCAAGTACGATGCCATGTCCCTTGTATGCCGGTAGTTAACTGCAACAAGTACGATGCCATATCCCTTGTATGCTGGTAGTTAACTGCAACAAGTACGATGCCATATCCCTTGTATGCCGGTAGTTAACTGCAACAAGTACGATGCCATATACCTTGTATGCCGGTAGTTAACTGCAACAAGTACGATGCCATATACCTTGTATGCCGGTAGTTAACTGCAACAAGTACGATGCCATATCCCTTGTATGCCGGTAGTTAACTGCAACAAGTACGATGCCATGTCCCTTGTATGCCGGTAGTTAACTGCAACAAGTACGATGCCATGTCCCTTGTATGCCGGTAGTTAACTGCAACAAGTACGATGCCATGTCCCTTGTATGCTGGTAGTTAACTGCAGCAAGTACGATGCCATGTCCCTTGTATGCCGGTAGTTAACTGCAACAAGTACGATGCCATATCCCTTGTATGCCGGTAGTTAACTGCAACAAGTACGATGCCATGTCCCTTGTATGCTGGTAGTTAACTGCAGCAAGTACGATGCCATGTCCCTTGTATGCCGGTAGTTAACTGCAACAAGTACGATGCCATGTCCCTTGTATGCTGGTAGTTAACTGCAGCAAGTACGATGCCATATCCCTTGTATGCCGGTAGTTAACTGCAACAAGTACGATGCCATGTCCCTTGTATGCTGGTAGTTAACTGCAGCAAGTACGATGCCATGTCCCTTGTATGCCGGTAGTTAACTGCAACAAGTACGATGCCATGTCCCTTGTATGCCGGTTGTTAACTGCAACAAGTACGATGTCATGTTCTTTGTATGCCGGTAGTTAACTGCAACAAGTACGATGCCATGTCCCTTGTATGCCGGTAGTTAACTGCAACAAGTACGATGCCATGTCCCTTGTATGCCGGTAGTTAACTGCAACAAGTACGATGCCATATCCCTTGTATGCCGGTAGTTAACTGCAACAAGTACGATGCCATGTCCCTTGTATGCTGGTAGTTAACTGCAGCAAGTACGATGCCATATCCCTTGTATGCTGGTAGTTAACTGCAGCAAGTACGATGTCATGTCCCTTGTATGCCGGTAGTTAACTGCAACAAGTACGATGCCATGTCCCTGGTATGCCGGTAGTTAACTGCAACAAGTACGATGTCATGTCCCTTGTATGCCAGTAGTTAACTGCAACAAGTACGATGCCATGTCCCTTGTATGCCGGTAGTTAACTGCAACAAGTACGATGCCATGTCCCTTGTATGCCGGTAGTTAACTGCAACAAGTACGATGCCATGTCCTTTGTATGCTGGTAGTTAACTGCAGCAAGTACGATGCCATGTCCCTTGTATGCCGGTAGTTAACTGCAACAAGTACGATGCCATGTCCCTTGTATGCCGGTAGTTAACTGCAACAAGTACGATGTCATGTCCCTTGTATGCCAGTAGTTAACTGCAACAAGTACGATGCCATATCCCTTGTATGCCGGTAGTTAACTGCAACAAGTACGATGCCATGTCCCTTGTATGCTGGTAGTTAACTGCAGCAAGTACGATGCCATGTCCCTTGTATGCCGGTAGTTAACTGCAACAAGTACGATGCCATGTCCCTTGTATGCTGGTAGTTAACTGCAGCAAGTACGATGCCATGTCCCTTGTATGCCGGTAGTTAACTGCAACAAGTACGATGCCATGTCCCTTGTATGCCGGTAGTTAACTGCAACAAGTACGATGCCATGTCCCTTGTATGCCGGTAGTTAACTGCAACAAGTACGATGCCATGTCCCTTGTATGCCGGTAGTTAACTGCAACAAGTACGATGCCATGTCCCTTGTATGCCGGTAGTTAACTGCAACAAGTACGATGCCATGTCCCTTGTATGCCGGTAGTTAACTGACAAGTATGATGCCATATCCCTTGTATGCCGGTTGTTAACTGCAACAAGTACGATGTCATGTCCCTTGTATGCCGGTAGTTAACTGCAACAAGTACGATGCCATGTCCCTTGTATGCTGGTAGTTAACTGCAGCAAGTACGATGCCATGTCCCTTGTATGCCGGTAGTTAACTGCAACAAGTACGATGCCATGTCCCTTGTATGCCGGTAGTTAACTGCAACAAGTACGATGCCATATCCCTTGTATGCCGGTAGTTAACTGCAACAAGTACGATGCCATGTCCCTTGTATGCCGGTAGTTAACTGCAACAAGTACGATGCCATATCCCTTGTATGCCGGTAGTTAACTGCAACAAGTACGATGCCATGTCCCTTGTATGCCGGTAGTTAACTGCAACAAGTACGATGCCATATACCTTGTATGCCGGTTGTTAACTGCAACAAGTATGATGCCATGTTCTTTGTATGCCGGTAGTTAACTGCAACAAGTACGATGCCATGTCCCTTGTATGCCGGTAGTTAACTGCAACAAGTACGATGCCATGTCCCTTGTATGCTGGTAGTTAACTGCAGCAAGTACGATGCCATGTCCCTTGTATGCCGGTAGTTAACTGCAACAAGTACGATGCCATGTCCCTTGTATGCCGGTAGTTAACTGCAACAAGTACGATGCCATATCCCTTGTATGCCGGTAGTTAACTGCAACAAGTACGATGCCATATCCCTTGTATGCCGGTAGTTAACTGCAACAAGTACGATGCCATATCCCTTGTATGCCGGTAGTTAACTGCAACAAGTACGATGCCATGTCCCTTGTATGCCGGTAGTTAACTGACAAGTATGATGCCATATCCCTTGTATGCCGGTTGTTAACTGCAACAAGTACGATGTCATGTTCTTTGTATGCCGGTAGTTAACTGCAACAAGTACGATGCCATGTCCCTTGTATGCCGGCAGTTAACTGCAACAAGTACGATGCCATGTCCCTTGTATGCTGGTAGTTAACTGCAACAAGTACGATGCCATGTCCCTTGTATGCCGGTAGTTAACTGCAACAAGTACGATGCCACGTCACTTGTATGCCAGTAGTTAACTGCAACAAGTACGATGCCATGTCCCTTGTATGCCGGTTGTTAACTGCAACAAGTACGATGCCATATCCCTTGTATGCCGGTAGTTAACTGCAACAAGTACGATGCCATGTCCCTTGTATGCCGGTAGTTAACTGCAACAAGTATGATGCCATATCCCTTGTATGCCGGTTGTTAACTGCAACAAGTACGATGCCATATCCCTTGTATGCCGGTAGTTAACTGCAACAAGTACAATGCCATATGCCTTGTATGCCGGTAGTTAACTGCAACAAGTACGATGCCATATCCCTTGTATGCCGGTAGTTAACTGCAACAAGTACGATGCCATATACCTTGTATGCCGGTAGTTAACTGCAACAAGTACGATGTCATGTCCCTTGTATGCCGGTAGTTAACTGCAACAAGTACGATGCCATGTCCCTTGTATGCCGGTAGTTAACTGCAACAAGTACGATGCCATGTCCCTTGTATGCCGGTAGTTAACTGCAACAAGTACGATGCCATGTCCCTTGTATGCCGGTAGTTAACTGCAACAAGTACGATGCCATATCCCTTGTATGCCGGTTGTTAACTGCAACAAGTACGATGCCATGTCCCTTGTATGCCGGTTGTTAACTGCAACAAGTACGATGCCATATCCCTTGTATGCCGGTTGTTAACTGCAACAAGTACGATGGCATATCCCTTGTATGCCGGTAGTTAACTGCAACAAGTACGATGCCATATCCCCTGTATGCCGGTAGTTAACTGCAACAAGTACGATGCCATGTCCCTTGTATGCCGGTAGTTAACTGCAACAAGTATGATGCCATATCCCTTGTATGCCGGTTGTTAACTGCAACAAGTACAACGCCATATCCCTTGTATGCCGGTAGTTAACTGCAACAAGTACGATGCCATGTCCCTTGTATGCCGGTAGTTAACTGCAACAAGTACGATGCCATATACCTTGTATGCCAGTAGTTAACTGCAACAAGTACGATGCCATGTCCCTTGTATGCCGGTAGTTAACTGCAACAAGTACGATGCCATATACCTTGTATGCCAGTAGTTAACTGCAACAAGTACGATGCCATGTCCCTTGTATGCCGGCAGTTAACTGCAACAAGTACGATGCCATGTCCCTTGTATGCCGGTAGTTAACTGCAACAAGTACGATGCCATATCCCCTGTATGCCGGTAGTTAACTGCAACAAGTACGATGCCATGTCCCTTGTATGCCGGTAGTTAACTGCAACAAGTATGATGCCATATCCCTTGTATGCCGGTTGTTAACTGCAACAAGTACGATGCCATGTCCCTTGTATGCCGGTAGTTAACTGCAACAAGTACGATGCCATATACCTTGTATGCCAGTAGTTAACTGCAACAAGTACGATGCCATGTCCCTTGTATGCCGGTTGTTAACTGCAACAAGTACGATGCCATATCCCTTGTATGCCGGTAGTTAACTGCAACAAGTACGATGCCATGTCCCTTGTATGCCGGTAGTTAACTGCAACAAGTATGATGCCATATCCCTTGTATGCCGGTTGTTAACTGCAACAAGTACAACGCCATATCCCTTGTATGCCGGTAGTTAACTGCAACAAGTACGATGCCATATACCTTGTATGCCAGTAGTTAACTGCAACAAGTACGATGCCATGTCCCTTGTATGCCGGTTGTTAACTGCAACAAGTACGATGCCATATCCCTTGTATGCCGGTAGTTAACTGCAACAAGTACGATGCCATGTCCCTTGTATGCCGGTAGTTAACTGCAACAAGTATGATGCCATATCCCTTGTATGCCGGTTGTTAACTGCAACAAGTACAACGCCATGTCCCTTGTATGCCGGTAGTTAACTGCAACAAGTACAACGCCATGTCCCTTGTATGCCGGTAGTTAACTGCAACAAGTACGATGCCATGTCCCTTGTATGCCGGTTGTTAACTGCAACAAGTACGACGCCATATCCCTTGTATGCCGGTAGTTAACTGCAACAAGTACGATGCCATGTCCCTTGTATGCAGGTAGTTAACTGCAACAAGTACGACGCCATGTCCCTTGTATGCCGGTAGTTAACTGCAACAAGTACAACGCCATATCCCTTGTATGCCGGTAGTTAACTGCAACAAGTACAACGCCATGTCCCTTGTATGCCGGTAGTTAACTGCAACAAGTACGATGCCATATACCTTGTATGCCAGTAGTTAACTGCAACAAGTACGATGCCATGTCCCTTGTATGCCGGTTGTTAACTGCAACAAGTACGATGCCATATCCCTTGTATGCCGGTAGTTAACTGCAACAAGTACGATGCCATGTCCCTTGTATGCCGGTAGTTAACTGCAACAAGTATGATGCCATATCCCTTGTATGCCGGTTGTTAACTGCAACAAGTACAACGCCATATCCCTTGTATGCCGGTAGTTAACTGCAACAAGTACGATGCCATATCCCTTGTATGCTGGTAGTTAACTGCAACAAGTACGATGCCATATCCCTAGTATGCAGGTAGTTAACTGCAGCAAGTACGATGCCATGTCCCTTGTATGCCGGTTGTTAACTGCAACAAGTACAACGCCATATCCCTTGTATGCCGGTAGTTAACTGCAACAAGTACAACGCCATGTCCCTTGTATGCCGGTAGTTAACTGCAACAAGTACAACGCCATGTCCCTTGTATGCCAGTAGTTAACTGCAACAAGTACGATGCCATGTCCCTTGTATGCCGGTTGTTAACTGCAACAAGTACGATGCCATATCCCTTGTATGCCGGTAGTTAACTGCAACAAGTACGATGCCATGTCCCTTGTATGCCGGTAGTTAACTGCAACAAGTACGATGGCATATCCCTTGTATGCCGGTAGTTAACTGCAACAAGTACGATGCCATATCCCTTGTATGCTGGTAGTTAACTGCAACAAGTACGATGCCATATCCCTTGTATGCCGGTAGTTAACTGCAACAAGTACGATGCCATATCCCTTGTATGCCGGTAGTTAACTGCAACAAGTATGATGCCATGTCCCTTGTATGCCGGTTGTTAACTGCAGCAAGTACGATGCCATATCCCTTGTATGCCGGTAGTTAACTGCAACAAGTACGATGCCATATCCCTTGTATGCCGGTAGTTAACTGCAACAAGTACGATGCCATATCCCTTGTATGCCGGTTGTTAACTGCAACAAGTACGATGCCATGTCCCTTGTATGCCGGTAGTTAACTGCAACAAGTACGATGCCATATCCCTTGTATGCCGGTAGTTAACTGCAACAAGTACGATGCCATGTCCCTTGTATGCCGGTAGTTAACTGCAACAAGTACGATGCCATATCCCTTGTATGCTGGTAGTTAACTGCAACAAGTACGATGCCATATCCCTTGTATGCCGGTAGTTAACTGCAACAAGTACGATGCCATATCCCTTGTATGCCGGTAGTTAACTGCAACAAGTACGATGCCATATCCCTTGTATGCCGGTTGTTAACTGCAACAAGTACGATGCCATGTCCCTTGTATGCCGGTAGTTAACTGCAACAAGTACGATGCCATGTCCCTTGTATGCCGGTAGTTAACTGCAACAAGTACGATGCCATGTCCCTTGTATGCTGGTAGTTAACTGCAACAAGTACGATGCCATGTCCCTTGTATGCCGGTAGTTAACTGCAACAAGTACGATGGCATATCCCTTGTATGCCGGTAGTTAACTGCAACAAGTACGATGCCATATCCCTTGTATGCCGGTAGTTAACTGCAACAAGTACGATGCCATATCCCTTGTATGCCGGTAGTTAACTGCAACAAGTACGATGCCATGTCCCTTGTATGCCGGTTGTTAACTGCAACAAGTACGATGCCATATCCCTTGTATGCCGGTAGTTAACTGCAACAAGTACGATGCCATGTCCCTTGTATGCCGGTAGTTAACTGCAACAAGTATGATGCCATATCCCTTGTATGCCGGTTGTTAACTGCAACAAGTACAACGCCATATACCTTGTATGCCGGTAGTTAACTGCAACAAGTACGATGCCATATCCCTTGTATGCCGGTAGTTAACTGCAACAAGTACGATGCCATATCCCTTGTATGCCGGTAGTTAACTGCAACAAGTACGATGCCATGTCCCTTGTATGCCGGTAGTTAACTGCAACAAGTACGATGCCATATCCCTTGTATGCTGGTAGTTAACTGCAACAAGTACGATGCCATGTCCCTTGTATGCTGGTAGTTAACTGCAACAAGTACGATGCCATGTCCCTTGTATGCAGGTAGTTAACTGCAACAAGTACGATGCCATGTCCCTTGTATGCTGGTAGTTAACTGCAACAAGTACGATGCCATGTCCCTTGTATGCAGGTAGTTAACTGCAACAAGTACGATGCCATGTCCCTTGTATGCCGGTAGTTAACTGCAACAAGTACGATGCCATGTCCCTTGTATGCTGGTAGTTAACTGCAACAAGTACGATGCCATGTCCCTTGTATGCCGGTAGTTAACTGCAACAAGTACGATGGCATATCCCTTGTATGCCGGTAGTTAACTGCAACAAGTACGATGCCATATCCCTTGTATGCCGGTAGTTAACTGCAACAAGTACGATGCCATATCCCTTGTATGCCGGTAGTTAACTGCAACAAGTACAATGCCATGTCCCTTGTATGCCGATAGTTAACTGCAACAAGTACGATGCCATATCCCTTGTATGCCGGTAGTTAACTGCAACAAGTACGATGCCATATCCCTTGTATGCAGGTAGTTAACTGCAACAAGTACGATGCCATATCCCTTGTATGCTGGTAGTTAACTGCAACAAGTACGATGCCATATCCCTTGTATGCCGGTAGTTAACTGCAACAAGTACGATGCCATGTCCCTTGTATGCCGGTAGTTAACTGCAACAAGTATGATGCCATATCCCTTGTATGCCGGTTGTTAACTGCAACAAGTACAACGCCATATCCCTTGTATGCCGGTAGTTAACTGCAACAAGTATGATGTCATGTCCCTTGTATGCCGGTAGTTAACTGCAACAAGTACGATGCCATATCCCTTGTATGCCAGTAGTTAACTGCAACAAGTACGATGCCATGTCCCTTGTATGCCGGTTGTTAACTGCAACAAGTACGATGCCATATCCCTTGTATGCCGGTAGTTAACTGCAACAAGTACGATGCCATGTCCCTTGTATGCCGGTAGTTAACTGCAACAAGTATGATGCCATATCCCTTGTATGCCGGTTGTTAACTGCAACAAGTACGATGCCATATCCCTTGTATGCCGGTTGTTAACTGCAACAAGTACGATGCCATATCCCTTGTATGCCGGTTGTTAACTGCAACAAGTACGATGCCATATCCCTTGTATGCTGGTAGTTAACTGCAACAAGTACGATGCCATGTCCCTTGTATGCCGGTAGTTAACTGCAACAAGTACGATGCCATATCCCTTGTATGCCGGTTGTTAACTGCAACAAGTACGATGCCATGTCCCTTGTATGCCGGTAGTTAACTGCAACAAGTACGATGGCATATCCCTTGTATGCCGGTTGTTAACTGCAACAAGTACGATGCCATGTCCCTTGTATGCCGGTAGTTGATTGCAACAAGTACGATGCCATATCCCTTGTATGCCGGTAGTTAACTGCAACAAGTATGATGCCATATACCTTGTATGCCGGTTGTTAACTGCAACAAGTACGATGCCATGTCCCTTGTATGCCGGTAGTTGATTGCAACAAGTACGATGCCATATCCCTTGTATGCCGGTAGTTAACTGCAACAAGTACGATTCCATATCCCTTGTATGCCGGTTGTTAACTGCAACAAGTACGATGCCATATCCCTTGTATGCCGGTAGTTAACTGCAACAAGTACGATGCCATATCCCTTGTATGCCGGTAGTTAACTGCAACAAGTACGATGCCATATCCCTTGTATGCCGGTAGTTAACTGCAACAAGTACGATGCCATATCCCCTGTATGCCGGTAGTTAACTGCAACAAGTACGATGCCATATCCCTTGTATGCCGGTAGTTAACTGCAACAAGTACGATGCCATATCCCTTGTATGCCGGTTGTTAACTGCAACAAGTACGATGCCATATCCCTTGTATGCCGGTTGTTAACTGCAACAAGTACAACGCCATATCCCTTGTATGCCGGTAGTTAACTGCAACAAGTATGATGTCATGTCCCTTGTATGCCGGTAGTTAACTGCAACAAGTACGATGCCATATCCTTGTATGCCGGTAGTTAATTGCAACAAGTACGATGCCATATACTTGGTATCACATTTACTTTACTGTTTTATCCCTTTTCCATATAGTGTTGCTCAATTCAGTAGAACATTGTTCTCTTGTTTGCATTTCACTTAACCTTTCTTAGAGCTACTAAAACGTTTAGGGAGAAATATTGCACCCCAACAAAAGAAAGCACCTCTTGAACATGCTTTTGTGTAAAAGCCAGCAAAGAAGAATGCATGTTAAACTAGAGTTTTGTTGTAAAATAGATCCAAAATACACTTTAATAGATGCCCAAATGTATTAAGAAGCTCCAAGAACTGAAAGGTGCGAATAATTGAAGGCCGGGAGACTTGGCAAGTCTGTATTTGATCTAGCACGAGACCTCAAAAGAAACCAATGAATTTTTGTTCTGACAGACTATTGACAAGAAGTCTTGGCCATGACACCCAATGATGGGCACAATTTTGGACAAGAGGGCAGTTTGTTACTGGTGATAAAACTGTGTGATAAACGCATTTATTTTGGTAGACAAAACAAACACGACATCTTACCACCCAGATATTACAGACCATCCAGATATTAAAGATTACAAAGCAATTGTTGGATACTTTTCAATCATTACTGCTAAAAAGTGACCTTGGTTTGCCTCAGCTGATGAAGGCCTGTCGTAAAACCAAATTTAAAAAATACTTTTCCCAGAAAACGTATAAACCCGGAACGAGTTTACTATTGGTATGACAAAAAACAAAGAAGGCTAACAAAGCCTAGTGGTAAATCAATGTCAAGCTCCGACAGAAGGCCTAAGAGAAGCCTATAATGATGACAACTGACAGAAGCTGAGAGAATAACCAAAATTGCAGAACTTTAAGCCATTACTATCTGCTCAAGGCATATCTAAACTGTACATGATTAAAAACATGAGAGAAATATCCATATGAAATGACTGTCTCAAGCTACCACTACAATAAAGCCAAGAAGAGGTGGGAGGGGAGAGAACTGAAAACTCCTGACAGCAAAACAACATTCTTCACGTTTCACAGCGTACATCCACTTGTTACGTCTATCTAGGTGTTTTTCTTTTGATGGAAAGGTGCGATAACTGAGTTTACTGTCATTTTCTGGAGTATTAGAACACCCAAATTCACAGCAAAAACTTCATGCAACAGCATTCTACTCATCTTGCCCTGCAAAATAATCAGTAAATAATTGCATTCTTATGAGACCATCATAAAGTAAAAATCTTTCTGGTTGGTTTTAGCTACACCCTTAAATATAGCACAGCCATCACCATACTCATTTACTAGCCTATGTCCACCTGCCATGGTGATGAAAAACTTCATGAAATGGGCAACACTTCGTCTAAATGCGCTTGGCATCTCTTTGTGCAAAACAAATGTTCAAATTGTAGTGCCAGTAATGAACTTTAGAAAAACACTTCGGAAAAACCATTAATTGAATGCATATCTCAAAAAGATCCACAAGATTCCTTGCTCTATATATCTAGATACCTCTCACAACCACACTTGAAAACAATTGGAGCAAAATTTACCTTTGAATTTTTTCCAGTGCTGGTAGTCGCTCCACTCTCCATGGCTTCCTACTTAAAATTATGGCCTGGACTAGGTTAAGTGAACAAAGCAATGACGTCGCGTCGCAAATAATATGACTATTTACGTAGGACACAATGCTGAGCTGTGATGCATTAGATTTCCCAGTCTAGTATAGTTAATAGGTCAATGGTCTCATCTGAGTCAATAACAGATTCTAGATGCTCTGAGCTACAAGGTATGTCTGCCTCTGATGCTATCACCAGAAGACTAATAGACTTGTGCAATACTGGCTGGCCAAAGTTTGATTCAAACCTTGAACCCCAGTTACGCCCATACATTGCCATTCGTGATGAGATTAGACATGATGCAGGTGTCCTCTATCGTGGAACTTGCATTATTGTACCAGAAGCTTTACATGACAGTTACCTGTGAATTTTTCATCAAGGACACCAGGAGATAGAGTCAACTAGAAGGAGAGCTTGTGAAATTATGTACTGGCCGAATATGTCAGAGGAGATAGAGACATACATTCTGAGAAGTGAACCATGTCAGAGGGTCAGGAATGACCACCAGAAGACACATGTAAACAATTACTCTATCCCCAGTCAACCATTTGCAATAGCGGCTACAGATCTCTTTGAGTGCCCAAAGCTGAAAGCCTATTTTGCTCGGTTTGGCTCTCCTTTGCAGCTGATATCTGTCAATGGTCCACAGTACTCATCAAATGAGTTCAAACAACTCATGAGGGACTGGGATGTAGACCATATTACAAGTGCACCAAGGTATAGTCAGGCTAATGGTCTCGCAGAAAGAGCGGTACAGACGGTTGAAAGGCTAATGGAGAAAACCTTTCAGGAAGGGAGAGGTGTATACTTAACACTTTTCAATCTAAAGAACCCCAAAAGGTGAATTTGGCTCTCCAACTCAAAGGAAGCTCAGCAGAAGGGCGAGGCCACCTCTACCAATCTCTAAGCAATCTACAATTTGGAGATATGGTCAGAGTTGAAACTGATAAGGGTTATGGAGACCTATCTAAAGTAATAGGCCAGGGGCCTACAGATAGCTCCTATATTATTTGAGCCAGTAATGAAAATGCACTGCGAAGAACTCGAGAGCAACTACGCAAAGTTCCCTCAAGACCAACCTCTAATGTAACCACAATACCAAACCATGATGGAAAACGCTCAGATGAATCCGCATCACATCCACCTACACCTCATAAGGCTGTGAGTCCCACACCAGTCAACCCATCCTTCAGAGACAACCCCCAACATCACTGCTAACCCTACAAATCCATCAAGCACAATCGTATCACAAACCTCAAACCCTACGACCCCACCAAGCATGATTGTATCACATTCTACAGGAGATATATCAACCCCCAGTACGCCTGGTTCGGCCGACATCTTCTAGTTATGGTCGGGTATCTATCCATCCATCTTCTAGACCTAACAATTCTTGTCTATAACTAGGATAGAGAAGATGTGATATTACTCATACTTACTGATACCCTACCCGTCCCCACAACCCAATAGACAACATATTATAATGTTTTCATTTGTTCACATACTTCATGTTTCTTGGTAGTTCTGTTGTACATTTTGTCTTATTGCTCACACTCTATTTAGTATTCTTTACTTTTGTGTTGTAGAGAGCCATGGTGACGGCTCCACTCTACCATCTTGAGTTACTTATTCAATAAACAGCGACTAACAAGTTAATTCTCTTACACAACTATCAATAACAATCATACCCATACCTGCCAACTCTCACGCATTGGGCGTGAGACTCACGCAATCACCCCAAAGAAAAAAATGGAAATGCGTGAGATTTTTGCCCCAATTTCCACAATTTTATATACACTATCATTGATACATCAATTGCCCCACAACCAAATCTCACGCATTGCCCCACTCTTGGGTTGGCAGGTCTGATCATACCTGCCAACTCTCACGCATTGGGCGTGAGACTCACGCAATCACCTCAAAGAAAAAATGAAAATGCGTGAGATTTTTGCCCCAATTCTCACAATTTTACATATACTATCATTGATACATCAATTGCCGCAAAACCAAATCTCACGCATTGCCCCACTCTTGGGTTGGCAGGTCTGATAACAATCAACCATTAAACAGCATAACATTACAGTACTGATTATCTGTAAACTCATTTCAGCATCACATTTGATTGCATTGAATTGTAATGACATGTTCTCTGTCTTTTGACGCTTATAGAGCTTGAGTAATAAAGAGCCATACTTATCAACCAATTACACTGCTTGCAACATTACAGTTGTGTGTGAGAGTTGTTACTTATTCAGTATAAAGCTACTTGCACACAGAACCCACTTGCAAGTGGCTAGTCAGCACTGACTTCCACAGCAATCATTATTCGCTCAAATTTAGATAACATACATTATATGTAGGTAATAGCGCCTTCTAAGAGGGTAACATTCTAAGAGTAAGAGCTTTAGATGTAATAAAGTGGCTAAATGGGTCTGAAATCTTTAGACTATTTTGCTGTCTTATCCTATGCCGAACTACTAGGGCATTTTGCAGATTGCACTTACAACTTGGCGTGACTTGCGTTACACATCCGCCAAAAACTTTTTCATTGGGCACGTCCGTCTCAAGCAGCAAGCATGGCAGATTGGGGTCTGTGAATTAGTTATATGTACACAACCTTATCACACCAACATAGACTAAAACCAACTGTTTTTTTGTAGATAATGAATTATTGGCAATGCGTGTACAGCCAAAATATGAACTCACTATTGCAGCCAGTTTCAACGCGATGAATGATTGAGACTCGTGCATATGCCAATTGTTTTGCTCTGAAGTACAGTTTGTTTTTAGCTTCTTATTCAGAGTAGAAAAGAGCTGACATGAGCTATATTTTAACATTTCAAGTTTCTGATGGTAAAGTCATACGGTCGAAGATTGGGTAAAACATCACGCAATTTATAGTTGGAAATATTATGAAGCTATGTTGCTTGTTACCATGAAAATCGTATAGCATGCCCTGGTAGCGTAGAACGACTTGCTCCAACACTGTAATGCATATATACATATGTGTGTTTTAGACGGTGGTTAGGACTATGTTTTTATACATTCCTTGTAAATTAAATGATGTGATAGAAAAGTAAACTAACATATATGAAGTTTGATGTTTAATAAGAATAGGGAATTTCCCTTCAGGTTATTTTTAAAAATTTAATGACTATCAATGCTATTTAGCAAAAGTAACCACGATTCTAGAATATTCATCGAAAAATATTAATATGTTCACTATAAAACCGTGTACCGTAGTAACAACACTCACTGTTTGTTATTACAAAACAAACTTGATGAATTCAGCATCAATAAGCACCATTAGTTTAAAATTTTGTATCAAAATCTTCTTTAGAAAACACGAAACTTGCAAAGCTTTGCAAATGGTTATATCTTTCAAAGTATGGAATACTTAGAAGTAAGATGTAACCATTTGCAAAGCCATCCAAAATAATTAAATTTGTACAAGCAAGATTCAGGCTCTTGCTATTTTTTTTGCTTTTAATTATCTTTTAATATTGTACCTTTCCATTAACTAGTTCTAAAGGGGGTCATTTTTTATTTTCCTCAAGGACGTATTTTGCATTTTAAAATATGAATAACTGGACTGCCTTATGCTCGTTTTAATTAAAGGTTAAATTACAAAAAAATTCACATTACAGTTATTTGGTATCAAAAGATCCACCATGTTTTACTCTGCTGTGTTGTAGGTACAAAATATGTGGAAATGTGACTACAAGCTCTTAAAAGCTAATAAAACGAACTGTTAATAGCAGCCGTCACGAAAATGTCCGATCACGACGAAACTGCTTGCAATTAACTTGACGGCATTCTACCAAACATTAATTATTTACTTAGAACTATTAAAATAGATTAGCCCGTTAGCCCTACCTCAACAAAAATGTTTCTGAAGTTTGTAAATCGCATTATACCTTTTATTTGCTGATAGATTGTATATAGTTAAACCAATTCCTATTCGTAGACTAAGTCCAGCATATTATCAACAGTTGTAATGTTGGTTCAACAGTTGTTGCTGTCATTTTGTGTTTGAATCTTTGTGAACTGATAAATTGAACATTTTAGCTGCTGTTTGCAGTCTTTCAACATAAAAATTTACCATTTCAGGCCATTACGTAATGTATATGCGGTGAAGCTGCTCAGTACTTTTATGCTAAAGTTGCTAAAAATCTTTTTCAGGTGAAACAATCTGTTAACATCAAGTTGATTGTTAACGTCACAGGTGTCCTTTAGTGCGATATTATCGAGGCCGGGCCGTAGTCTACACACAAAAGACAACAAAGGTCCACATAGTAAGAGCAAAAACAAAATTATCCATCCAAATATCTCACCAATCCGATGAGCAGCACACACAAAAACTAAACCAATCGACAGCACCACCCATCATGTCAAAATATTCCAAGTTTCAAGTCATGTTTTGTACAACTCACCTTATGGTTTTTCAAAACTTGTCACCAAGTCCCTATTAATTTGAGACTGTCCGATTACTGTTTTCTAAATGATCGCTCCTAGCCTAGCGTCCTGCTTCAACATCTCAGTAAATATCGGGGCATTGCTGAGTGCTCCCGAACGTTTCCCCGATAGTTACCGAGGTGTTGAAGTAGGAGGCTAGGCTAGCAGCGACCATTTAGAAAACAGTAATCGGACAGTCTCAAATTAATAGGGACTTGGAGACAAGTTTTTAAAAACCATAAGGTGAGTTGTACAAGACATGACTTGAAACTTGGAATATTTTGACATGATGGGTGGTGCTGTCGACTGGTTTAGTTTTTGTGTGGGCTGCTCATCGGATTGGTGAGATATTTGGATGGATACTTTTTTTTTGCTCATAACGTGGACCTTTGTTGTTTTTGTGAGTGTGTGTGTGTGTGTAGACTACGGCTCGGCTTCGGCAATATCCCACTAAAGGACACCTTTGGTTAACGTCAGCGTTAATTGTCAAGCAGTTTTTTTATGAAGACTCACCAAATTTCAAGTCATTTCAAGGCAAAAATTTATGCGCAGATTTGGTTGGAGCTCGAAAAAGAGAAAAGACAGTCTGGTGTCTACCATATATTTGATGACGCATTAGAAGAATTATGCGCTATTATTTACAAAAAGCTTGTTAAAGTTTTTTTAATTGCTTCAACCAATCATGATCTTCATGTCTTTGTAAAGTAAACGTGTGTTTTGTTCGTAGTATGTGTAGGACATTTCAGTCATTCATTTGTACTGGTGCCGACAACACTTCACGGAACTAGTTCATTAGACCTTGAATGACAAATCCCCACACACCACTGAACTAGTTAACTTTTCATAAGTCTACAAACTCATTGAGTGATATCAGTAAAAAGATCAATGGAGATGCAAGTAATGCATGATCATTTTATATGCAAGATTGGAGCGCCATTATTTCACCAGTCAGTTTCCTTAAATGATACCACGAAATCCTATTTATTGATTGGTCAAGATAGTAGTTGGTTCACTAGTAGACTGAATCATTTACAAAACTAATCAATTCAAGAGGGTTCACGGTTGCACACTGCCTACAAATAGAGGAAATAGCATCGCTCCCTGACTGTATATTTGCGTACAGATGCAAGTCAAGAGAAGGCTGATCTGTACATAACATAGCATAAATTATTTAAATAATTTTGTTGCTAATTGTGTGGACAACTCCTGTGCATTCACGTGAAGCTTGCCAAGTACTACTATTTTTTGGGGATAGCCTGAGAGGTTCATGGAGAAATAGTAATTATTTATAGAAACAATCACAGTTGAAAAAGGTTCTATTAAATATACTTAATGGAATCAGTCAGCCATCTTTTATTTTCAACTTCCCATCATATAGATGATGACGATTATGAAGAGGCTGAGGTCGTTGTGAAGGCAAATGCCGGTGATTGGTCTGGTGAAGATGACGATGATGATGTGAAGGTAATGGAGAAGCTCTGGTATACTTGAAGCTTCATTTTAACAACTATACATGTGAGAAAATCATTTATGTAGGTGCTAGTTTCTCCAGTGTTTTGCCTATATACATAAGTATACTTTTATAAGGTATAAAAGTATACTTCATATTGGTTACTTTTTTATATCGATTCATGGCTTTGCCCTTTCATGTAACTTTTATTAGCGTAACTATATTACAAGCTTGACTCTTCATATCTGAAGATATAAAGCAGTGAAATTGGTTGAAAATCTTTAAAAATTAAATGTCGTACACATCACTGAGCACCAAAATAAAATGATCATGTTGTTACTAACTACTGGCAAAGTCCTTTTTGTGTGCAGGTAATGCATTTTCCTGTTGCCAGTGTTTGATGTTAAACAATAAATAAACAGTAAATATGCCTGACGATGTGAGGGCATGGATGTCCTGGTGAGCAGAAGTTATGCTTTTAGTTTCTTTATTTGCCTCCTATACAGTTGTATGTGACAGAATATCGAAAAGACATCTATCGTGGTTTGGGGTACGTGATAAACATTCAGTTCTGTTTTGTCCAAAGTGAATTCATAAATTTGGAGTTATCTTCTATATGCTGCCTTTGGCGCTATGCCATATACACGATAATTACTCTTTGGATTATCTGCTAACATATTCAATAAAACGTTTTTGTGTACACTAGAGATTATTTAATCAACTACATTATTGAAGTATATGTATGTGTATATACACATCTATATATGTATGTTAGAATATATTTATAAATATTTTTTAATCTCAGAGGTCAGTGTGCGTCAAAATAACAAAGACGTCGAAATGCTGTTTGCCAAAAACACTTTAACAATGTCTGAAAGAGACACAAAGACCTATTTCTCTCAATTCAGCCATTTTGGTGTGAAAAAGAGTAATATTTTCTTTTTAAAAACCAGTAGAAATGTTGGAGTTTTGATCCCTTCCAACAAGAGGTCACTGGTCAGACAACTTCCTTTTAATCTGCTAACAAAATCTATTTAATTATGTAGTACACAAAACATTTTCGAGAAAAGCATCGGTCGAGCTTTCTTGGCGAATTAGGTTGAAAAAGGTTTTAATCAAGTCGGCTAAAAGTTAAAATGGAGCCGGAAATTGATAGGTGAAAAAGATTTTTAGTATAACAAGTTGAAGTTCAGTAAAATAATTGAAAATACATACTATAGTAAAATACATACTAAAATTCAGCTCTAAGTATGTGTTAAGTAAGCCAAATTCATCGAAGTTAAATTCAAAGTTTATGTTATACGTCTGTCTTGAAGGTAAAAACTCCTCTACAGTACCTACTGCACATAGCACATTGTAATGTTACATTTTAATGCAGATCATAACCAATAAATACATTAAATACGCTAAAGTTACTGTAAGTAAATATAGTTACTAAGGTTAACATACTATTTTGTTATTAATTTTTAATATGTACTGTACTTGTATAAAATCTTGATGATTTTTTCCCTAGGGGATATTTGCATTATATAATTACTACAGTTTCTATACCCCTCCAAACGATTTTTTCATCAGAAGATGCCAACCCTGGAACAGATTAAAATCATATCCTAAGGGTGTATACGTTGAAAGTATCATATTACCTATATATATTAGGAATAATAGTATAATATATTATATATATAAGTTACATATATTAGAAATATATATTGCGCATATGTTGTAAATTACTGCAGATTTAGATTCAAGTATTTTCTCAAAATTTTACACTTTTTGTTAGAAGTTTGAGGGGATCGTTAGTCGAGGTTTAACCTGTACTGTAGCTGTTGGTTCACTGCTCATTTCTTAGGATGCTTGGGACGACGACTCTGAAGATGAGGCCAAACCTGCGCCTGCAATCGCTACTAAGAAAAAGCCTCTAAAGGTACTGATGGAGATCATGTAGTGACACTTTAAATTCTCGCTCTCACACTCTCTTATATTTCTCTTCTTTCTGTATCACCTTTCTCTTTTCTCATCCTTTTTCATTTAATTTTTTTCTCTCCTCTCTCTATCATTTCCTGTTCTACTTTATCCCACTATCTTTTCATCTTTCTCTCGCTTTTCCTGCTAGATCTCCAAAGTTTCTTCTGGTTTTTTCTCGGTCTCCTCTGTAGACCATGTAGGTTATCTGACACTTATCTTGCAGAACTCCATGTACTATTATACTGCTCTAAAATTATTTGTTTGAAATTGCTTATTAGCTGGTACCCAACAGAAGTTATTGCCTGGCCGGGTACCTGCAGTGGTAAATTGTACATGCAATGGTAAATGGTACCTGCAATGGTTATTGGTTCCTGCAATGGTTATTGGTTCCTGCATTGGTAAATGTTACCATGCAATGGTAAATGGTACCTGCAATAGTAAATGGTACCTGCAATGGTAAATGGTACCTGCAATGGTAAATGGTACATGCAATGGTAATTGGTGCATGCAATGGTGAATGGTTCCTGCAATGGTAAATGGTACCTGCAATGGTAATTTGTACCTGCAATGGTAAATGGTACCTGCAATGGTAATTGGTACATGCAATGGTAAATGGTTCCTGCATTGGTAAATGGTACATGCAATGGTAATTGGTACCTGCAATGGCAATTTGTACCTGCAATGGTAAATGGTACCTGTAATGGTTATTGGTTCCTGCAATGGTTATTGGTTCCTGCATTGGTAAATGGTACCATGCAATGGTAAATGGTACCTGCAATAGTAAATGGTACCTGCAATGGTAAATGGTACATGCAATAGTAAATGGTTCCTGCATTGGTAAATGGTACACGCAATGGTACTTGGTACCTGCAATGGTAATTTGTACCTGCAATGGTAAATGGTACATGCAATGGTTATTGGTTCCTGCAATGGTTATTGGTTCCTGCATTGGTAAATGGTACCATGCAATGGTAAATGGTACCTGCAATGGTAAATGGTACCTGCAATGGTAAATGGTACATGCAATGGTAATTGGTACATGCAATGGTAAATGGTTCCTGCAATGGTAAATGGTACATGCAATGGTAAATGGTACCTGCAATGGTAAATGGTACATGCAATGGTAATTGGTACATGCAATGGTAAATGGTCCCTGCATTGGTAAATGGTACATGCAATGGTAATTGGTACCTGCAATGGTAATTTATACCTGCAATGGTAAATGGTACCTGCAATGGTTATTGGTTCCTGCAATGGTTATTGGTTCCTACATTGGTAAATGGTACCATGCAATGGTAAATGGTACCTGCAATAGTAAATGGTACCTGCAATGGTAAATGGTACCTGCAATGGTAATTGGTACCATGCAATGGTAAATGGTACATGCAATGGTAATTGGTACATGCAATGGTAATTGGTACCTGCAATGGTTATTGGTTCCTGCAATGGTTATTAGTTCCTGCATTGGTAAATGGTACCATGCAATGGTAAATGGTACATGCAATGGTAATTGGTACATGCATTGGTAAATGTAAAAAACTAATTAAGATGAAAAGAGGTGTTTGTGAATATAAAGTCATGTAAACCACAACTATTGAATATTAAGCAGGGTCAATAGAACATAAATTACACTTGTGTTATTGACGGAGAATTGATACCTTGTGCCAATGGTTAATGACTATCTAGTGTTCTTATGTCAACAGAAAGTAAATGAGAAATTGCTGTAATGAACGTTGCACACTTGACACAAATAAAGCATATTTTTACTTAGCTAACCTCACTCAGGTGATCTCATTACAATAGAAAGCCGACCTCTAAGGTTCATAAAATGGTATGTTTTCCGTTATTAGTAACAAATAGGTTGTCTAATTGACCTGGTGGAAGAGGCTACAAGTTTTCTTCATGCTATATATTAAAAGTTAGTGAAACCCGTGTCAGCGCTGTCGATTACTTCCATTTTTATGCAATTTGCGCGATAGCCACAGGCGTTTCATGGTCGTTCATGACGATGAACAGACAGCAAACTGATCATTTTAGGAGAGAATAGCCGAGCGTGAAGCCAAAAAAAAAGCGGAGCTAGAAGAAAAGAAGCGGAAGGAGGAAGAGGAAAGGAAGGCTATGACACCGGAAGAGATTGCGGCTGAGAAGGTTCGAGCGAGGCAGCGGGAAGAAGATGACCAACTTATGTTGGCAAAAGAACTCATGGGTTAGTCTAGTTGGCAATTACTTAAAAGGAAAAGCAAAATTATAATTATTTCTATGGCTCTCCTTACATGTCTAAGTATAATGCTTGAAACAAAAACGTTTATTTGCTGAGAATTAATCAGTTCATATCTTGTTAATATATAAAGAATCTCGTTAGAGATTCTATCCTAGCTTCATTATAAAGCTGCCTATTTAATGTACACATTCTCCTTTGACACTCAATTTTTGAACACAAATAACTCCGCTCACCTCATGACGGGTGATGTACAGTATAAGGCAGCGGGCAGCAGTAGGTTCCAGAGGTCCGGTTTTATTTTAAGCTAGCTCGTGTCCTTAATATAGGGGAGAGTTCTCTGACTGCCAGCAGTCGGAGAGTTACTAACAGCTATTACTAGTAGGTATGGGACTACTAGTAGGTATGGGACTACTTGTAGGGATGGGACTACTAGTAGGGATGGGACTACTAGTAGGGATGGGACTACTAGTAGGGATGGGACTACTAGTAGGGATGGGACTACTAGTAGGGATGAGATTACCAGACATGCACGAACACGACCGAACTAAAGCTTATCCATTTATACAAAGATGCACCTTATCAATGTCTAATTGCATGTTCATCTGTATAAGCGTAGTAAAAATATTAAAATACTGCATCGCTATAGATGACACATATTATCTAAGGAACAACTCACTAGGTAGTACTACAACTAACAAACTACTAGGTCTCTATTGCATCCATTCTCTTGTAATTCACTTCAAGTGCATTCATTCCTTGTAATTCACTTCAAGTTAATTTTTGCTTTTAGAAAACATACAACATTAGCTAAAAGTTTTGCTTAATTCTTTGCTAGGCGTCTCTCTTCAGTCACCCTCAGGAATAGAATCTATGAATCCACAAACCGCTGAAGAGTTCACAGAATTCTCCAATAAAATCAAACAAAAACTGTCACAATCTGAGGTGGGTTGTGACCCAAGTATTATTCCCATGCGTTTCCTTCTATTACCTATTTACTTGTTGTTCATTCGATCCATTTGTGTTGTTCGTGCTCTAATACTTTGCCATTGTTTTGTAGACACACCCTTTGTATACCATGTTTTTGGAAGATTTATTTCGTGATCTCTGTGTAACATGTAAGTTTAAAATTAATGTATGTTTCTCTAGACTTGCCCTAACATTTGTTTGTGCCTCTACCATCATGTGAATTGACAAGTGTTAGCATGCTCACTGTTAATGTATGTCTATATGCACCCCCTAGTGGACTAAGTCTGACTTTTTCTTCCAACGCCTTCTTTAAATTTTCATAGAATTACTGCCCATGTGTCTCTCAAAGGCTAATACTGCCCATGAGTATCCCAAACGCTAATACTGCCTATGATTATCCCAAAGGGTAGCACCGCTGATGTGTATCCCAAATAGTAATATACCTACTGCCCATGAGTATTTCAGAGGGTAATATTGTCCCTGTGTATCCTAAGACCATATTTTATTGTAGTGAATTCTGAAAGTACAAAGAAGATAGGAAGTGCCTTGACCACTTTAGCCAATGAAAAGCAGAAAATGGAAAAGGTAAAAACCTACATACAATGTATATGGACTGCTTTATTTGTTCATATGATTTTTTGCGAGTTGTTTTGTCTTTCGCAAGGACAAAATTTCTATGGCGTTTTGTTTGATAAGTGGTCCTACAACATCAGTTTAATGTTATTACACTCGAATGACTCTATTACACAAATAAAGAGATTTTATGAGTAGAAATTGACAATGCTTAACGGCTGTCAAGTACTATTAAAAAATTTTGAACATGTCTTCATTTTTAGAAAATTGAGAATTGTTTTCTCTTACACCTAATATAGGCAGTCGAGCAATAAATCACTCTGTCATATCATATTTTTAACACTTCTCTTATGTCAGTCTATGCTATCTCTAAAGATGTTCTATGACTTCTGTAATCGTAAAACTATTAAGCATTTCAAGTCATCTTTTCCTTTCTTCAGTTAGAAATTAAACATACAGTATAAGCATGTACATGTAGAACAAATGCAAAGAATGCTCAGCATGAATTTAGATTATTAGTCCATCGATAAACTTTTACCGAATCGGTTGGCACATAGAACATAAGATTCATGCCTACTTGGTAGCCTATGACAGATGATTTTATAACACCACCTACAGTGCCGTCAGAAATTATGAGACCACCTCACATTTTAAGAGACAATTGGTGGTGGCAATGATTGACTGACTTAGTTTTACAAAAAAGTATCATAAACCATATACCATTAGATGCGGAATTTTCTACTGATTAATATGAAGCAAATTTCCATCACATAACAATCCATACTTATTTTTTATCTCAATCGAAAGGCATATGCAACTGATATGAATAAAAAAACGAAAATTTGCTTATCTATTTTTATTGAATTTTCAGCTCGTTCAGCTTTTGATATTCCTGAAATATAATTTGAACAACTCTTGTAAATAGATGGTGGCCCTGAAAAGGGCCGTTGGGGTTGTCAATTTGCTGGGGTTACCATGAATATTTGGTGACACTTGATGACTTGATGACACTAATTCTATCACCAATGCTGTAAAAGAAGAATGAAAGACTCCTGATTTACTTTACTAGAACAAGGAGAAATTTCTGCATCTAATGATGTACAATATGTGGCAAATGAATGAATTAATATGGTGCCAGCAGAGGTGCAAAGTTGAACAAAGGCGAGAATTATTGGGTGGTCTCATAATTTCTGACAGCACTGTAGTCATCTTATGTTCTCTCTGTGGTTGGTCTAGTCGAAACTGTTTCCCTTAAAGTATTAGCTGGAGTTACTGCTCATTCTGTCAGTTTATAGTTCATGGTGGTTGGTCTAGTTGGGACTGTTTCCCTCAAAGTATTAGCTGGAGTTGCTGCTCATTCTGTCAGTTTATATTTCATGGTGGTTGGTCTAGTTGAGACTGTTTCCCTCAAAAGTACTAGCTGAAGTTACTGCTCATTCTGTCAGTTATAGTTCATGGTGGTTGGTCTAGTTGGGACTGTTTCCCTCAAAAGTACTAGCTGAAGTTACTGCTCATTCTGTCAGTTATAGTTCATGGTGGTTGGTCTAGTTGGGACTGTTTCCCTCAAGAGTACTAGCTTGAGTTACTGCTCATTATGTCAGTTTATAGTTCATGGTGGTTGGTCTAGTTGGGACTGTTTCCCTCAAGAGTACTAGCTAAAGTTACTGCTCATTCTGTCAGTTTATAGTTCATGGTGGTTGGTCTAGTTGGGACTGTTTCCCTCAAGAGTACTAGCTGAAGTTACTGCTCATTCTGTCAGTTTATAGTTCATGGTGGTTGGTCTAGTTGGGACTGTTTCCTTCAAAGTTTTAGCTGGAGTTACTGCTCATTCTGTCAGTTTATTATAGTTCATGGTGGTTGGTCTAGTTGAGACTGTTTCCTTCAAGAGTATTAGCTGGAGTTGCTGCTCATTCTGTCAGTTTATAGTTCATGGTGGTTGGTCTAGTTGGGACTGTTTCCCTTAAAGTATCAGCTGGAGTTACTGCTCATTTTGTCAATTTATTATAGTTCATGGTGGTTGGTCTAGTTGAGACTGTTTCCTTCAAGAGTATTAGCTGGAGTTGCTGCTCATTCTGTCAGTTTATAGTTCATGGTGGTTGGTTTAGTTGGGACTGTTTCCCTTAAAGTAATAGCTGGAGTTACTGCTCATTCTGTCAGTTTATTATAGTTCATGGTGTTTGGTCTAGTTGAGACTGTTTCCCTCAAAGTATTAGCTGGAGTTGTTGCTCATTCTGTCAGTTTATAGTTCATGGCCAAAAAAGGTTTGTAGTGTCTGCTGGATGGATGAAGAACCACTCAAAGTTGCCACTAGTGTTTACACAATACGTACTTGATTTAAGCTTATATATAGCAAAAATGGTTCAGATTGGGGATGCTTTTGTATTTCCAGCGCAGTTAAAAATTGGGGATTTTGGATCTGCTTCTTTGTAACAGCTAAATAGTATTTTCACAAAACTAAACAGTTGTAGGAAAAGTGGCTGACGTTTGCACTTTTGCTGTAATATTGCTTGTCACGACAGACGCCAACACATAATATGCCATTGTTACGAGGGCTGCTCGATGAGGGCAGACCAAACACTGAATCTCGTGCCAGCCACAAAAAATTGATAAAATCTCACATGGGGTGTCCGCAGTGATAAGCAGTAGTTTGCCATACAATTAGTATTACAACTATTTGTATCATATTCACTGTAAGTAGCTGGTTGAATCAGTTTTGACATCAGGTTGTGTACAAATCACAGATCTGATAGCATTGCTATTTTCAGTTAGTGACACATTGCACCACCACGAGTTTTCTCAATTTAGTCAAATTGGCAACATTTTGTATTAAGTTTGAAATTGATGTTACAAGTGTTGCCTGACTATCCTGAAAAGTAATACAATATTTTCAATTATACAAGTAGGATTGCCCTGAGTTAGTTCGTTTTTGATTTCAACTTCATATTAGTGAAAATGTCGCCATTTTTAGCGAGCTTTAATCGTTTTATCAAAGTCGGTTGTTTGGCATTGGCGATAATTTGTAATATGTTTAATATGTAGCTGAACACCTCTTGGAAAAAGATCATCTCTGAATGGTGTATGAAACAATTGCGTTAGTCTTGAATACCTTGCCAATGGGACATAAAAAATCAATTTCATAAAATACACCCATAGTTATATTTATTGTGTGAGTTTTGTGGGGTATATTAGGCTATATTTACTAAGGTTTTACGATTGTATCAGCTCTGTAATTTTTAAATTTGCTCATTTTAAATTTATTAACACAATGTATTTTTATACTTTAAACACTGCATTTGGTAGCCATTTTGTCTTTTATTTAACATACCTATCTTGGTTAATTTTTAATCAACCAAAATGTAGCTGGTATGCAAAATGTCACGCCAAATTTTCTTCACTTCAGGCAAGTCAGGCTAAAGGAAAAAAGAAGAAAGGACCATCAATCAAAGTAGAGAGGACAACAGTTACTGACTATGAAGGTGGATATGAGAATGATTTCGACGATTTTATGTGACATTTCGTGAATAAAATTTATTTTTTATATGCTGTTACCATCTTCCTTCGCACTGAATAAGTAAAACATGGCAAGCATTTTACAGCTTAACACCTATCTACCTTGTTACTGTTGACCCTTGTTATTCACATGTATGCTATAGCTGGTTTAATCTAATTATTGTTTGTACATGCCTCGACTCACCTTTGCCACTATTTGGTGGCCATCTTTTAATCAGCTTATAAGTAAAGTGGTTGCCAAATAAACTAATTTAGCTAAAGAAACTATCTCACTCATCCTTTTCTCATGCATTCTACTGTAACTCTCTCTTTATATTTCGACTGGAAATAACATGTATCATATTTGTAAATTCGAATAGAGAAACATAAAGTGAGAAATGGTACTAGAGGTAATGGATGGAATGTATAACAAATGAGACTCAAGTAAAACTGGATATGCAGCATCAAGCGCTACGGAAAATACATAGTTGTGGAAAAGAAGTTCATATAGCCAGAATGTGGTAAAAGGTTTGTTTTGATATTGTGTCTGCCATGTACGAGCAAATGCGGAATCAGACAATTATGTAATATGGTTCGTTGAGCTACTGGATTGTTTGACTGCCAACTTTATCTGGTCAACATGCTCTTGTTCTCTGTTTGATCTTCCAGGTGATCTGCAGTGTACAACAAACAGTACATACCTGCTCTGCTCTACGAGTTTGCAGCCATAACATAAAAAAGATATTGTGAGCATAAGTGAAAGGCCAGTGTGAGTGCTTATAAGAATCTGTAGTAGCTACTAGTGTATATTGCTACAATGTTGACTTGATGCACGCATAAAATCATCCAGACTTTCACAGCCTAAGAAATAACCTATAACTAGAGACTATATAACCCTGTCATCCTAGTTGTCATCGCAGACACGAAGATGCAGACAATACTAGCGACTGTGATAAGAAAAAAGCCAGTTTAACATATATTACATTATCTGCGATAAAGAGACATTATCTACATGTACATATATAAAATCCCAACGTTTGTCTTTTGTTTGTTGGTCTGTCTATCCACGTGTCCATTCGTCAATAAAAACTTTATAACAATAAAGTTTTAATGATGAATGGACTCACAGAGTTTTAGGGACGAACAAGCCACATCGCAGAGGTTTTGACCTCGGAACCTCCAGTTCTGGAGGTGGCTTCCAGTTCTGGAGGTGGCCTCCAGTTCTGGAGGTGGCTTCCAGTTCTGGAGGTGGCTTCCAGTTCTGGAGGTGGCCTCCAGTTCTGGAGGTGGCTTCCAGTTTTGGAGGTGGCTTCCAGTTCTGGAGGTGGCCTCCAGTTCTGGAGGTGGCCTCCAGTTCTGGAGGTGGCTTCCAGTTCTGGAGGTGGCCTCCAGTTCTGGAGGTGGCTTCCAGTTCTGGAGGTGGCTTCCAGTTCTGGAGGTGGCCTCCAGTTCTGGAGGTGGCTTCCAGTTTTGGAGGTGGCTTCCAGTTCTGGAGGTGGCCTCCAGTTCTGGAGGTGGCCTCCAGTTCTGGAGGTGGCTTCCAGTTCTGGAGGTGGCCTCCAGTTCTGGAGGTGGCTTCCAGTTCTGGAGGTGGCTTCCAGTTTTGGAGGTGGCTTCCAGTTCTGGAGGTGGCCTCCAGTTCTGGAGGTAGCCTCCAGTTCTGGAGGTAGCCTCCAGTTCTGGAGGTGGCCTCCAGTTCTGGAGGTGGCTTCCAGTTCTGGAGGTGGCCTCCAGTTCTGGAGGTGGCTTCCAGTTCTGGAGGTGGCTTCCAGTTTTGGAGGTGGCTTCCAGTTCTGGAGGTAGCCTCCAGTTCTGGAGGTGGCAAGCTTACCCATTAGACTGCATCCAACTGAGCACGCCAATCAATAATAGTCAAGATATTCATCAAATTGGTTAAAATATGCATGACGTTGCGGCACACCACCAGTTATGTAATGTTTACAAACTTCTTTTTATTACCCATGCTGAGCGGGGCATTCGTCTAGTTGTAAGCTGAGCAGGTGTATTTATGTTAATTGTACAAACGGGTATAACGTAAAAGTACCCATATCTGTGGAATCCTAGACCAAAAAAAATCTATTCATTAAATAATTTTGCACAGAAACACATACATGTTCATTCTGGGTGACAAAGAGAGTCTAGTTTCACTCATCTTTGGGGGACTGAGGCCAAGCTTCGACTCTTCAAACTTTTTTCGCTGAAACAACCAAAGACAACAGGCTAAAAATTAGCTCGGCTGCGCACAGCCATGTGTATAATTACCCTTTCATATTAAGTCAATTCACCCAACAGATCCAAATGCATTCAGACTCCTATCAGCATATTCAGCAAGTCGACTACCCCATTGTATCACACGCTAGGAATGACTCATAATTGGATATCCTCTAAAATATTGTTGAACCGGTAATAGTTTAAGAAAGCTAATTCCAAAGCTACGACTTATCTTCTCAATAATTTAGGGTTAACAGGTGTGAGCAGAATGAGTGCCATTTGGTATGCAAATATGCAACCCACTGACGGTTGCTGACGTTTAAAATTTCTTCAAAAATTATATCCAAGCTTGTTTAGCCTGTGAATTTATGCATGCCATGTGGACATTTGCCAAAAACTGCAAAAGACTAGTTTATAAAGAGTTGACTCGTCATAGTATTGAACATGGGATTCCTATCAGGGCCTCTAGAGATTTTATATTCAATCAATCATGACTAATATGAGTCAACTTACGCATGACTAATATAAGTCAACTTGCACAAAACTAATACGAGTCAACTTACACATGACTAATATAAGCCAACTTGCACAAAACTAATACAAGTCAACTTACGCATGACTAATATAAGTCAACTTACACATGACTAATATAAGCCAACTTGCACAAAACTAATACGAGTCAACTTACGCATGACTAATATAAGTCAACTTACACATGACTAATATAAGCCAACTTGCACAAAACTAATACGAGTCAACTTACGCATGACTAATATAAGCCAACTTGCACAAAACTAATACGAGTCAACTTATGCATGACTAATATAAGTCAACTTACACATGACTAATATAAGTCAACTTGCACAAAACTAATACGAGTCAACTTACACATGACTAATATAAGCCAACTTGCACAAAACTAATACGAGTCAACTTACGCATGACTAATATGAGTCAACTTATGCATGACTAATATGAGTCAACCTACACATGACTAATATAAGTCAACTTATGTATGACTAATATAAGTTAACTTACACATGGCTAATATAAGCCAACATGCACAAGACCAATACGAGTTAACTTACACATGACTAATAAACCAAACAATTGATGTAGAATTAGGCATCTTGAGAATAATTATTCAAAAGCGATAGTTTTGGTAAAATAATCAGAATAGAATAAATAGAGCTAATATCGCCCATAAATTTCAGCGTACAACTACAGATACAACTACAACTACAGCGTACAAGTACAGATACAACTACAGCGTACAACTACAGATACAACTACAGCATACAAGTACAGATACAACTAAAGCGTACAACTACAGATACAACTACAGCGTACAAGCACAGATACAACTACAGCGTACAACTACAGATACAACTACAGCGTACAAGTACAGATACAACTACAGCGTACAACTACAGATACAACTACAACTACAGCGTACAAGTACAGATACAACTACAGCGTACAACTACAGATACAACTACAACTACAGCGGTACAAGTACAAAATTTGACACCAAACTTCAAGTTTGAAAATCCATCCTTAAAACTTATACGGCAGTCATGTTTTCATAACATACATTCTTGTGAAATTCAACTTCCAAAAATCATCGCGAATCAAAATTACATGATATGATATAGGAATTTATTTATAAGCTAGTAAAATCCTAGTAATCCTACTCACATGAGATGGATCAAACACGCAGTCCTATTCTTCGCCATTCCAATTGTCATTGCTAAGATTGTCTTCTGGAATGTGTTTTTTTCAATTAAATGCTTTTTGGTAGTATATGCCCACAAGCCCACACTTCGGTAATCTATTTAATGCATCCATTATCATCCATCTATCCTTTTTTTTGTGAATGAATCATGATTCCTGATAGAAATCTGTCTTGCAGCATTGCTTTTTTATTAAAAATGTACATAATATATTTATCAAAGGTGACAATTTCGTTCTACTGGTGAGGCGAGCCAATACTATGGTGAAGTATTGTTTTTCGTGCCTTGTAGTCTTCACTATAACTTTTGTTTTTCATTAGTTTGTTAACTGTTGTACAAAAAAACATGGACACCTTGCTGATGGTGTTTTTGAATGTCATTTCCTCAGCTACGCATCCGCCTTCCTCTGATGTCGACTGAACTATTAGCAATCTAAGGGTTTGAGCCAAAGAAGGGGGTCGACTTATACGGCAGGTACATGACAAAACCAGGATTTTCAAACTAAACTTAAGACCTCGACTTATACGCCTGGTCGACTTGTATGCTGAAATTCACGGTAGGTTATGCTAACACAAACTTTGTGTTTGCAAAACTTGCACTGCATGAGTTCACTACCTCTCTATGTAGTTTCAAAGTTGACTCAGTGAGATTTAACTTTTCCTGCTCAAACTTGGCCTTCTGACTGTAAAAGACACTTCGTTCTTTCAAGAATTCCTCCTTCTCCTCCAATAATGACAGACTGGCATCATCTACCACATCTGGTACCTATAACAATGTTAACATATCAGAACTTATCAACTCACCCAATAATGACAGACCAGCATCATCTACCACATCTGGTACCTATAACAATGTTGATATATCAGAACTTATCAACTCATCCAATAATGACAGACCAGCATCATCTACCACATCTGGTACTTATAACAATGTTGATATATCAGAACTTATCAACTCATCAAATAATGACAGACCAGCATCATCTACCACATCTGGTACATATAACAATGTTGACATATCAGAACTTATCAACTCATCCAATAATGACAGACCAGCATCATCTACCACATCTGGTACCTATAACAATGTTGATATATCAGAACTTATCAACTCATCCAATAATGACAGACCAGCATCATCTACCACATCTGGTACCTATAACAATGTTGACATATCAGAACTTATCAACTCACCCAATAATGACAGACCAGCATCATCTACCACATCTGGTACCTATAACAATGTTGACATATCAGAACTTATCAACTCACCCAATAATGACAGACCAGCATCATCTACCACATCTGGTACCTATAACAATGTTGACATATCAGAACTTATCAACTCATCAAATAATGACAGACTGGCATCATCTACCACATCTGGTACCTATAACAATGTTGATATATCAGAACTTATCAACTCATCAAATAATGACAGACTGGCATCATCTACCACATCTGGTACCTATAACAATGTTGATATATCAGAACTTATCAACTCATCAAATAATGACAGACCAGCATCATCTACCACATCTGGTACCTATAACAATGTTGACATATCAGAACTTATCAACTCATCAAATAATGACAGACTGGCATCATCTACCACATCTGGTACCTATAACAATGTTGATATATCAGAACTTATCAACTCATCAAATAATGACAGACTGGCATCATCTACCACATCTGGTACCTATAACAATGTTGATATATCAGAACTTATCAACTCATCCAAAAATGACAGACCAGCATCATCTACTACATCTGGTACCTATAACAATGTTGATATATCAGAACTTATCAACTCATCCAAAAATGACAGACCAGCATCATCTACCACATCTGGTACCTATAACAATGTTGACATATCAGAACTTATCAACTCACCCAATAATGACAGACCAGCATCATCTACCACATCTGGTACCTATAACAATGTTGATATATCAGAACTTATCAACTCATCCAATAATGACAGACCAGCATCATCTACCACATCTGGTACATATAACAATGTTGACATATCAGAACTTATCAACTCATCCAATAATGACAGACCAGCATCATCTACCACATCTGGTACCTATAACAGTGTTGATATATCAGAACTTATCAACTCATCCAATAATGACAGACCAGCATCATCTACCACATCTGGTACCTATAACAGTGTTGATATATCAGAACTTATCAACTCATCCAATAATGACAGACCAGCATCATCTACCACATCTGGTACCTATAACAATGTTGATATATCAGAACTTATCAACTCATCCAATAATGACAGACCAGCATCATCTACCACATCTGGTACATATAACAATGTTGATATATCAGAACTTATCAACTCATCAAATAATGACAGACCAGCATCATCTACCACACCTGGTACCTATAACAATGTTGACATATCAAAACTTATCAACTCATCCAATAATGACAGACCAGCATCATCTACCACATCTGGTACCTATAACAATGTTGACATATCAGAACTTATCAACTCACCCAATAATGACAGACCAGCATCATCTACCACATCTGGTACCTATAACAATGTTGACATATCAGAACTTATCAACTCATCCAATAATGACAGACCAGCATCATCTACCACATCTGGTACCTATAACAATGTTGATATATCAGAACTTATCAACTCATCCAATAATGACAGACCAGCATCATCTACCACATCTGGTACCTATAACAATGTTGATATATCAGAACTTATCAACTCATCCAAAAATGACAGACCAGCATCATCTACCACATCTGGTACCTATAACAATGTTGATATATCAGAACTTATCAACTCATCCAATAATGACAGATCAGCATCATCTACCACATCTGGTACCTATAACAATGTTGATATATCAGAACTTATCAACTCATCCAATAATGACAGACCAGCATCATCTACCACATCTGGTACCTATAACAATGTTGATATATCAGAACTTATCAACTCATCCAATAATGACAGACCAGCATCATCTACCACATCAGGTACCTATAACAATGTTGATATATCAGAACTTATCAACTCATCCAATAATGACAGACCAGCATCATCTACCACATCTGGTACATATAACAATGTTGATATATCAGAACTTATCAACTCATCCAATAATGACAGACCAGCATCATCTACCACATCTGGTACCTATAACAATGTTGATATATCAGAACTTATCAACTCATCAAATAATGACAGACTGGCATCATCTACCACATCTGGTACCTATAACAATGTTGATATATCAGAACTTATCAACTCATCCAAAAATGACAGACCAGCATCATCTACCACATCTGGTACCTATAACAATGTTGATATATCAGAACTTATCAACTCATCCAAAAATGACAGACCAGCATCATCTACCACATCTGGTACCTATAACAATGTTGACATATCAGAACTTATCAACTCACCCAATAATGACAGACCAGCATCATCTACCACATCTGGTACCTATAACAATGTTGATATATCAGAACTTATCAACTCATCCAATAATGACAGACCAGCATCATCTACCACATCTGGTACATATAACAATGTTGACATATCAGAACTTATCAACTCATCCAATAATGACAGACCAGCATCATCTACCACATCTGGTACCTATAACAATGTTGATATATCAGAACTTATCAACTCATCCAATAATGACAGACCAGCATCATCTACCACATCTGGTACCTATAACAGTGTTGATATATCAGAACTTATCAACTCATCCAATAATGACAGACCAGCATCATCTACCACATCTGGTACCTATAACAATGTTGATATATCAGAACTTATCAACTCATCCAATAATGACAGACCAGCATCATCTACCACATCTGGTACATATAACAATGTTGATATATCAGAACTTATCAACTCATCAAATAATGACAGACCAGCATCATCTACCACACCTGGTACCTATAACAATGTTGACATATCAGAACTTATCAACTCATCCAATAATGACAGACCAGCATCATCTACCACATCTGGTACCTATAACAATGTTGACATATCAGAACTTATCAACTCACCCAATAATGACAGACCAGCATCATCTACCACATCTGGTACCTATAACAATGTTGACATATCAGAACTTATCAACTCATCCAATAATGACAGACCAGCATCATCTACCACATCTGGTACATATAACAATGTTGATATATCAGAACTTATCAACTCATCCAATAATGACAGATCAGCATCATCTACCACATCTGGTACCTATAACAATGTTGATATATCAGAACTTATCAACTCATCCAATAATGACAGACCAGCATCATCTACCACATCTGGTACATATAACAATGTTGATATATCAGAACTTATCAACTCATCCAAAAATGACAGACCAGCATCATCTACCACATCTGGTACCTATAACAATGTTGATATATCAGAACTTATCAACTCATCCAATAATGACAGACCAGCATCATCTACCACATCTGGTACCTATAACAATGTTGACATATCAGAACTTATCAACTCACCCAATAATGACAGACCAGCATCATCTACCATATCTGGTACCTATAACAATGTTGATATATCAGAACTTATCAACTCATCCAATAATGACAGACCAGCATCATCTACCACATCTGGTACCTATAACAGTGTTGATATATCAGAACTTATCAACTCACCCAATAATGACAGACCAGCATCATCTACCACATCTGGTACCTATAACAATGTTGATATATCAGAACTTATTAACTCATCCAATAATGACAGACCAGCATCATCTACCACATCTGGTACCTATAACAATGTTAACATATCAGAACTTATCAACTCATCCAATAATGACAGACCAGCATCATCTACCACATCTGGTACATATAACAGTGTTGATATATCAGAACTTATCAACTCATCCAATAATGACAGACCAGCATCATCTACCACATCTGGTACCTATAACAATGTTGATATATCAGAACTTATCAACTCATCCAATAATGACAGACCAGCATCATCTACCACATCTGGTACCTATAACAATGTTGACATATCAGAACTTATCAACTCATCAAATAATGACAGACCAGCATCATCTACCACATCTGGTACATATAACAGTGTTGACATATCAGAACTTATCAACTCATCCAATAATGACAGACCAGCATCATCTACCACATCTGGTACCTATAACAATGTTGATATATCAGAACGTATCAACTCATTTCATGAATATCGACATACGATCCCCACCACATGCAAATTCTTTGACATTCACCATAAAATTTGAGTAAATATTTGTCTTGATGTACGAAGTAATCTCCAACACGCAATGTCTGAAATTTCTTAAAACATTGCAGGGCTGTAGGTAAGAAAGTAAAAGCATAAAAATATTTGTAGATTAATTTAAATGTTAGCCAACACTTTCATGTGTGTTTAGGGTTTAGGGTGAACTAACAATAAAAACCACTTTTTACTGATTATTACTCCATCAATGTTAGTTAGTCATTCATTATTATATATAGAAAATAAACTTCGAAACTTAGTTTTAAAATGCTATATAAAAAGTTTTAACGCTATTTGTAGTTATTTGCGAACTTTATCATTATTTTTGAGTCCTGGAATTGATAATACGAATATTTGCTCTAATATAATAACACTTTTGAAGCGCGAAGGCTCTATCAGAATAGATTAACCTTGTATGTTGACTGTACTAAAAGTTAACAAGCTCTCAAGTATTCCTGATAGGGTGCATTGCTCAGTCTAAACAGTTGATTTTATTCCTATAGATTGTGATGTCAACTGCATCTACACTTCCATTAGTATAAAAGTCGTAGCAGACTAGAAAAATAGCCAACGAACTCAATGACGTCAGTCACCTAGGAAAGATTAAACACTGCGCTGCCTTTTTCATCCTCGTTAGTCATATTCTAATTATTAAAAAATCAGATACAACTTATTGAACTGATTGAAGGAATGTATCTATTGATCGGAGACAATAGAGTGAGCTATGTTTATATTGTGAGAGATTGTTTTGTTTATTAATTTATAAACAAATATATACAGTATTGGCACAAAAATGTTTGTGCCAACAATGTATAAGTGTTGGCACAAACAATCGTGCCATTTCCTAAAAACAAGAAAACTGCAGTTACATATTTTTAGAGAAAAGGAGATAACTTGGCATTGTTTGCTCATAGTCGGAGGGAAGACAACCCCTCATTGTATTTCAATTCACTAAGAAACAACTCCAATACCATGTTCTCCTGAGGGAGAGAAGACAGTCAAAACATCGCCATATCTTTCCACAAGAAGGAAAACACAACACTCACACTAGAGAAGCAGGAAAAGAGAGACAAAAAGAAGACAATCTATGGTCAGGACTACTTTGACAGGAGCAACAAAACATAACTTACAGTAGCATTGCCATCTTTAGCGTCCACAATAAAAGTTGAATTAAGATCAGGTTCGGCAGCTGCAACATAATAATAAGCATTGAATACAACACCCCCGCAGTTTGGACTGTATGAATAGGTATTGAATACAAAAACCCTCACAGCTTGCACTGTATAAATAGGTATTGAATACAAAAACCCTCACAGCTTAGACTGTATAAATAGGTATTGAATACAAACACCCTCACAGTATGGCCTCTACATTGTATAGCCTCTACACTGTATAGCCTCTACACTGTATGGCCTCTACACTATATGGCCTCTACACTGTATGGCCTCTACACTGTATGGCCACTACACTGTATGGCCTCTACACTATATGACCTCTACACTGTATGGCCTCTACACTGTATGGCCTCTACACTGTATGGCCTCTACACTGTATGGCCTCTACACTGTATGGCCTCTACACTGTACGGCCAAGTATGCGAGGAGCCGCTTTCAAAAACAGCATCGCTCAGCCTTTCTCTTTGAGTCAGTTTGAATAAAGTTTTTAAAAGGATCTTAACAGGTTGGCTAAAAGTTGAAGTGCACACGAGGCAAAAGCACAGAACCAGAAACAGATACTAAAAAATATGAGGACAAAATTAAAATAAGTTTAGTAAAAGATTAAAATTTAGCTTCAAGTTTGTGTTTTTAGTAAGCTAAATTCATTGAAGTTAAAATTAAAGTTTCTATTACGCAGGGTCACAATAGTTTAGTGTACTGAATGCGATGCTCTCAAGTCTCTCTCAGACTGCCGTTATCAACAATATTTAGCTCCAAGGTAAAACTCCATTCAATAGTGTACATAGTGATGTTACATATTATTGCAGATCATAACAACTAAATGGGTATTTGTTACTTTGTTCATGTTGGTACTGAATTATAACAATTAAAAACACTTTTTTTACAGTAATATCTTCTATAAGTGGTTGTTTTCATAATATTCTAACGGATTAATTTTTTTATTAGTTATCTCATGTAGGAAATAGTGCCTTAAGACGCGAGTAAATTAACATACGAGCTCAGTCCCAGAATGCACTAAGCTTGTATGTTGAGGTATGACTGTATAATTAAACATTCACGGAATATTCCTAGTAGCATTATATTAGACATGGTGACCAACCTGATGCACTTGAGAGGTTGGCCCTCAGATGAGAACAGGCCTGCCTGATAGACTCACTCAAACGCTTGTATATCATATCCACCGGCATTTGGCAATGCTCTAAAAGGAATTCCAGCAAACGATATGATTTAATCGTTCTTTTATTGATGTTTTGTAAGCATTGTACGACCTATTCGTTAAATATGAAAAAGCTACTTCCATCGCAATGGAAAAGATCTTTTGACCAGCAAATAGTTGGGAATATATGCCATGAAATTAAAACGAAGCCATTGCAATAATTATCTGTTATAAATAGATCATTGAAATCCTAGTAAAGCCCCAGATCTCATGACCGGCTGTGAATAAGGAAAAGCGACCACAACCAGGTCAATCATTATACAAGCACAACAAAATCAGATACAACGACAAAGATAACGATTAGCGGCAGAGAACAAGCGTTAGCGACTCAGCGCTATGATATCTAGAATTGAATAATAGCGATAAAATTATCACTCCTTTTCCAGGCTTTATTTAATATGTTTGACGGTGAAATAAAGGCAGAGGTGTTAATATTACTATTGTTATAGAGCTAGGATTACCTGCTGTACATATGTCAAGCTGTCCAAGCAGTCAATATTTCAAGTTGATTGCTTAAATAGAACAACACTGCTTAGAGGGCAGACAGAAACAACAGCAATCACTACCATAAGCTTACTGTAAGGAGTTGCCCTCTCATGCCAGGCTGTAAGATTAACAGATGGTCTATCTGATGACAGTTAAAAGCTAATTCCTTAGAGAATAGCCTATCCAATCATATTGTTACTATTTCGACTAGTTGCTGACAGTTTGATTCCCGATGAAAGATTAGCCAGCCAGCTGCATGAATATGGGCAAGCCTATAGCACAGATACATACCTTTTTTTACCGACTTGTGCAGGAATGGATGGCCAAGAGAAGACAGCTCCTCCAATTCCTGCAGCACATCTGACAACAGGTCTCTGAGACTAGAGTTTTCTGATTGCAAAGCCGCACATCTTTTCTCAAAGTTGGACATAACTACCTGGTATAAGTCTTCTTCATTTCTGTGTGAACCATGTTAGTTGTATTTGATGGATAGGACATAACTACAGGATAACAAAGTCTGCTGCATGGCTACAGGATAACAAAGTATGCTACATAGCTATAGGATAACAAAGTCTGCTACATAGCTACAGGATAACAAAGTTTGCTACATAGCGATAAGATAACAAAGTCTGCTACATAGCTATATGATAACAAGGTATGCTACATAGCTACAGGATAACAAAGAAGTCTGCTACATAGCTATATGATAAAAAAGTCTTCTATATAGCTATAGGATAACAAAGCCTGCTACATAGCTACAGAATAACAAAGTCTGCTACATAGCTATAGGATACCAAAACTAAAAGGTTATTGTTGTGCATGTGTTTACAGACTCCAATTGCCTACAGTACTGCAAGTCCTACGAGTGAGTGTATGAGAGGCACACACCCCCCCCCTCCGCTCTCTCTACATATGTGTAACTAACAAACTACGCTAGCAAATATACAATGGGGTACTGGATATACAGCGAGAATGAAATAAAGGCCACGTCCGGCCATAAAAGTAAACCAGATTTGACATACCTACTATTTGACGCCTCACTCCTCCATTGCCTTCTTCGACCATCTTGTCTTGATAAACACCTTGAGATCTCAATGCTAGCACCAGACTTGCTCTTATCTACAAGTAACTGCTGGGTTCTTTCCTTGAGTGAGTTCAACTCTTTCTCCCTCTTCTTGCTCTCATGTCTGTGCTGATTGTCTGTTGACTGGAGCAGTAAGTTAAGTTTTCTCACCTGTAAAGTTCTAACAAAATGAACAACACTAAGAGACTGCTGCCTCTATAAAAATACAGAGAGGAAGGGGGTGACGACTCCCAATGCAACAAATGGTACAATAAAATGCTCAACTCCTTTTTTTGACCTTAATTTTTTTTAAAGATTTCTTCCTCATATAAATGATGCAATATTAAGCGATCAGCCCACATCTAGAACACAGGCATGTTGTCAGCATAACTCAATAAATTCTCAGTAATGCCACAAGTTAACATGCCGGATTGCCCGCTCTCGATATTTAAGATTCCTGCCATCATGACCAGGTTTATGACCGAATTGCTGTAATTGTAAAGAAAGAGCAGAGAGTTTGACCTCATCTTGTTGCAGTTTCAGTTTCGTCTGCAGGGAAGATCGCTCGAGCTGGAATTGCCTCTCAGTCTCCTCATATTTGTTGATGGAATTCTGAAGGGCTTTGTTTGACTGCCGCAGCCGCCTTTGTGTGACCTGGCTGTGCTCAAGGTCAGCTGAGCACCTGTGAACCCTGTCAATGCACCAGAAAGACTGTTAACACACGAAAAGGCTGTTCATCTTCCAGAATTCCTTACAATATGCCAGAAAGAATTGTAACAAATGAGAAAGACTGTTATTATACCAGAAGGACCACTTACACGCCTAAAACAATTCTCGACATACCAGAAGGACTGCTAACACGCCAAGACTGGCAAAACATTAGAAAAAGTGTCGACCCATTAGAAGTGTTATCGAAACACCACAAAGACTGTCAACACACGAAAAGGTCTGACAATCCACCAGAAAAAGTATCAATACACCAGAAAGACTGTCAACATACCAGAAAAACTGCCACCAGACTGAAAGAACTTGTAAAAAATAGCCAAAAATATCAACATTTCAAAAGAACTGTCAACACATCAAAAAGACTGTCAACACACCGGAAGAAACCTAAATCTACCATAGTAACCAAGGTGGAACCCTCATGTTCATGGGCAGACAGACAGGAAGCTTTGCATTTAATATAGGCCGTTGATGTGCCTAAAAGTAAACTATTGAATTGTTGTAGGAATAGGTGTAGAGCTCCATGCCCCGACTAGCAGCAGCTATAAACCTATAAGGTGCCGCACTGCACCTATTAGTAGGGCAGACGAGTGACAAGTACAGACAAGTGTATGTAGCACTGCAGCTATTAGTAGGGCAGACAAGTGACAAGTACAGACAAGTGTACGTAACAGACTTGAGCTCTATCAAAGTACTAACTGCAAAGGCCAACGGAACTCGTTTGAAGCTATGACCAGCTCTTAAATAACAAGAGGGCTAACGTGATAAGAGAGAAGTTGAAGGGTTGTGTATTTCACTCACCGCTACATATCAATAAATCTGTCTGATTATAACAATATTGATTACATAAGGGAACAAACTCAGAGATAAAACAAATGAAAAATTAGCCTATCAGCCAGTAATACAATGGACATCTACAATTCTGCCTGAACAACACTTCAACACAAATACTGCCAATGTAAGCTGCCTTGATGAAAATATATATCACCCATAATTTAACACAGATCTGCGACTGTCACTCATGTGTTGTTAGCATTAAAATAGTATCTTAACAAGCAAACTGGGAAGTTTTGTGAACCTAAGTAATGGCTGTCATCTATAAAAAGACAAGAGCAATAAGTAGACTCACTGGCTACTCAGCTTGTATGGAATGAGCAGAGATGTGCCTAATGAAGCCATGGATCACACTTCAGTATGACAAGATTCTATAGCCTGGTGTGACTAACCTGCGAGTATTCAGACTAAACTATTAAGCTGCCAATCAACTTGATGGGTGTATGCTCGTCAACCCTCCACCCTATAACCCCTCAATCGCTAACGCTGCCTCGCTGCCTACAGACTGCCATGGAGATGGGATAGGGTTGCAAACGCAATTAATGGATGATGGGAGTCCAACAGAATTTGCGCATAAGCAAAGTAATTCTCTCTTTACCGATCTGTTACCAATTAGTTTGTTTAAACATGAGATGTGGAGTTGAAACTGATGAGCTGCAAAAAAGAGCTGTTATCTTAGAAATATTGACAACTCAAGAAAGGAGGAGAATATTTTAGCTGTAGTAGAAGGACTAGCTACCGCGTTTCAAGCTCCTCTTTATATCGTCCTGAATGCTGGTACTTTCTCAGCAGCCTGTGAGCGACGTTGACCAGTTGGATGAGATCAAAGGATCCATGGCTATTGTAGAGAGTCTGTAAACCCAACATCTGCAGCTCCTAAAGAAAGGCACCTTAATCAACTCAGTGATCAGAGACAATAAGGCTAATCAAATGCCATACACAGTAGTATAATACATGACTTTACTGAATACTCAAATCTATAAATTGATTCCTTTCCTTCAATGTACTGCGTGTGACCTACAAAGGAAATCTGTATAACAAAACAAGTAATGAGTTCACTATAACGGCTATCACATAACGGAAGATGGGGCTGTATTGGTGTAATTATATGGAGTAACACTGGTCATATATATTTATACAGAGTAAGCATGTACAGTCAGAACATATATAAGTCAAGGTTTGCATATAAATAGAGCTTGTACCAGTCTTATATAGTCTATATTACTAGCTGAATGCCCGGGTAATAAACAATTATTTGCACAGAAAATCTATTTTTATTTAACATATACAACATTTACCATTCTAACTTTCAAACTTCATATCATAAGAAAAGTGTTTTGTGCAGTCGACATAAATTAAGAGAAAAAATAAAACAACTATAAAAGTGTTTAAATTTAAATGTGGAATAATTAGCAAGTAATGACTAAATAAAGTTTATTTTGCTACGATTACAATTAAAAATTATTTGATACGCAATTATATGATTTTAATTTGTTCCGTGTTGGCATCGCAAGGCGTAAATATCGTATAGAAACCCATAGTAATTATCTAATGCAAACACCCCTGGTAGAACAACATTAAAATTTTACATACGTACTGAGGGTACATATTAAAAATTGGTAACAAAATAATATGCTAACCTTTAGTAACTATAGTTACCTACAGTAACTTAAGTGTATTCAGTGGTTATAATCTGCAATAAAATGTATCATTACAATGTACTATGTGCAGTACATACCATAGGGAGTTCTACCTTCGAGACAGACATATAACATGAACGTTGAATTCAATTTAAATGAATTTAGCTTACTAAACACATGCTTAAAGCTAAGTTTTAATGTGTTTTACTAAAAATCAACACTGCCATAGGCTAAATTCTATCACTATTTGTTTTCGGTTTCGTTTTCGCTATAACTTGTAGCAAATAACTCTGAGCTGAGATAGAGAACGAGCATTTAGAGAAACGATACATTTTATTGCAGATAACCACTGAATACACTAAAGTTACTATAGGTAACTATAGTAACTAATGTTAACATATTGTTTTGTTACTTACTTTTAATATGTACAGTACCCTCAGTACGTACATATAAAAATTTGATGTTTTTTAGCAGGGATTATGTGCATTAGATAATTACTATGGGTTTCTATACGACTCTATTCGTCTATTCGATATTTTTGCCTTACAATGCCACTGAAACAAATTAAAACCATATAATTGTCTACCAAATAATTTTTCATTGTAATCGTAGCAAAACAGACTTTATTTGGCCATTATTTGCTAATTATTTTATATATATATATATACATGTATATATATAATATATACATGTATATATATAATATATACATGTATATATATATAATAGATAATAAAAGAGCAGTGTAAAATTGGATAAAAACTGTATCTTTTAGCTTTTATTTGATTGTTTCTTTACCCAATGAATTTGAGTAACTTAAGCTAGTCTAAACTTTGACTATAATGAAAGCCATAATTATAACTTAAGCCAGCGTTAGAAAAGAATTGTGTTATGATCTTCAAGCGTGAAGCGTGCTATTTTAACCAATTGGCATTAAAGATTGGTAGTTGCGATAAGTATGATCACAATTATTTCATTGTATAGCGATGTAGCCGCATGAACTAGTGGATAGACACTCCTGTCTACAGACCTGGCAGTTTCGAGCTCAAATCCAGTGCAAAGCAGATTTTTAGTTACTATAACCTAATCACTATAACTGGACACACGACAGACAGAATACAGACAAACACTGAGCTATATATATAGATATGTATGTAAATATTATATCTATTATATATAATATATATAGGCATATTATATATATATAGAAATAATCTATATACAATTATAAAAATATCTCAGTGTACCTTGCCTAAAGTTTCAACAATTGATTGTAACTGAAAGAGAGAACTTTGTTTCATAATGAACATTACTTTGCACATCATGGTTGATTATGAGTTTATATTATAAACAGAGATAGTGAGGGACATATCAAATATCAGTCTTACTTTGTCTAGATAGCGTAATGATTCTTCCACGTTAGACTTTGAGCAAAACTCTTCATTATTTTCATTAAAAGTGCGCAATCGGGGAGGATTGTACTGTATTTCCTGTAGGGTAGTCGGTTGCCTTGGTGATGAAATCATAATGCTGTAAAACCAGAGATGACATTAAGAAAAAGTAAAGGATAGAAACTGAAAAGGTATGTTATACAAAAATCAGATCATTAGAACAGAAAGTTCATCCTATGAAAAGAGACTTAACAAGCAACTATCTTGCTATAAGTATTAATAACACAATTAAGAACAAGCGAATTATCTTTCTTCAGACATGCACAAAATTTATTTGCAACCTGGAAATGAATTACTATATTAAGCTTTTGTTAGTAATTGTAAATACTGTATGTCTGGACGTCAGACAGCTTTCTCATTGAACCCTGTCAGCAGTCTACTACACAGGAAGGCAGCAGGATGATTTACAAAAAGATTCACTAGCGAACTTTAATCAGGTGTATGACGTGTGCTAGACCACCCTTACGAGAGTTAATGCTCTTCACGGGAATGTGTAGACTCAAGTTGTTGACATAAAAACTCTCTGAATAAACTGAAGCCTGCGCATCGATGAGAGTAAATTTTGTTTAAAACGAAATTTTTTTGGGTTTTCAGAGTGCTATTCCATAGCTACATAATAAGCAATTGTACTTTACTCAATATACTATTCCATAGCTATATAACAACTAATTATATTTTACTCTGTATACTATTCCATAGCTATATAACAAGTAACTATACTTCCCTCAGTACAACTTAAGGCCACACACAACTATACTTATCAGTATAACCATGCTTGTAACAAGAATCCCATTTAATAGGGTGGTTCAGCGTGCTCTGCACAAATCGTTAGGCCAACGCAATGTAAGAAACACCAGCTGACAAAATATCTCATAATCAGCTGGTAATGAGATGAAAATATGCTGGACAAGCAGGTATACTATAGCACCATGTAGTAATACCTATAGATGAAGGAGAGCCCAAAACATCAGAACAAATCATCCCATCCTCAGCTAACAGAGGGATAAAGATTTGACTTTTGAAATATATGAGAAGTTCAATGAATAAAGAGGAGCCTACAACAAAAGATATTACCTTTGAGCACACTTGATTTTAACAATCATGTTTTAATTACATGTACCAGTACATGTTCAAGGTCACAATGAGGTCGCATTTAAAAGCTATAAGAAGCAAAAAGAAGAACGTTTTTATAATTTGTAATCTGTAAAAAGTATCATATTAGAAGGCTTATTTCAGTCTTTTTGATACAACAAAGTTATAGAGAGATTCTTGTCACATAGTTTTGAGAGAGCCTATATTATGCCTGTTTATAATTGTAATGCACTACAGCTAATATTTTCCTGTTATAGTTGAGTGTGATATAGACTGAACTCCACTTGTTTGCACTTTCCTACACGCAACAAGTCAAAACTATATCTATTGGTCAGTGAATTATGTAATACTTGACATGAACTCTTTTATCGATAGGAACTGGGTTATGCATGTGTTTATGCATGATTCCATCTCTTCACCAGCTGATTATGTGATACCTGGAAAGTGGGCGTCCTGTTGATATTTTTGACCTCACATATTGCGCTGAACTAACAGTCTAATACTAATGATCGCAAGTATTTCATGAACTATTACTACAACAAAGAGGATTGTGATTGTGTTCAGCTCACCTAAAATTACAAATATAGAACTTCTTTGTGGTATATAGTCTATTAAAATGTGATACTCATCATGAAGAATACAAATTATCACATCCCTCTGCTGCATTGACATATATTTAAAAATATTATCATCTTTATAAATAAACAACAACGATGCAACAGCGTTGAAATCAGGTATCAGTAAAACAGTGTAACATCTAAAAAAAATTGCATTCATACATTATGGCATCCTGTGACAATCTATGCATTTAATGTATACGTACCTTTGAACGACTTCGGCATTCATGACAATTATCTTTTACAAAATTGATTGTTCGCAACTCAAAAATAAAGCGTTGCCACCCCTCTTTCCCAAAGAGCGTTTCAACAGCAACTCTATGCGTAACGGCACATGACACCGAACTACGAAGACTACAATAAAACTGTGTCAATGCGGAGAAGTCGATAAATGAAATGCTCTGTGAAAAAGCGCGTTGACTTTTTTATACGCTCAGGCTTGATGCAAATCTGTTTCAACGCTGAGGCAATAATGGGACGGCTACAAATTAAAGAGAGTAAGTAACTCCGAAACTATCATGCCCTGAGCAGGGTTTCAAACTACCGTAAGTGTTTTAGATAAGTTAGCTCTTCTGTTAAAAACAGCGTTAACCTGGCCGATAAAAATCGAACTTAAAAAATCATATCAAGCATCAGACACAACAATTGTATACAGTAATTATTGTATTGATATTAAAACAAAATGTAGCATTTCTGGTTGTCAACATATCTACTCTAGCATATAAGAATTTGATTAATATAAATAGAGACATGAACATCAAAACTCAAAAACTCAAGTTACATACCAAAATCACAAAATCTATTGATATGAAATGACAGTTTTAGGTGCAATGTTAGAAGACACAATGAAAAGGCAGATTGTAGGGTAAATGAGTATTATATCACACTTGAATTCACAAGAGATGTACTAAGAACTGAAGTGAAATAATCAAACGGCCTAAGTAGAAATATCAGGAAGTTACACAAGATGCTAGAAGCTTCTGAAAGGCAAGGAAATGCACAACAAGCGATATAGCTAATAAAATATGCATAGCATTTCAAATCAACATGGCAGTAGCAAGTAAAAAATATTAAGAAAGACCTATATTTATGATGAAAGTGAACTGTATAATTATCAGTATAAATGCAAATTATTTTCTATGCATCAAGCAGAACATAGCAGTGACATTACATTCTTGTGAGTATAAAAAACAAATGAGAAATGATTTGATTATCTACAAAAGGTTTGCTCATCCTTATGTTTATGTGGCAGTGAGGGTGAGTCATCCGTAGAATTCTCACGTGAATTAGTCCAAATCAGCCCGGCACCAGGTGCTTTAGGTTTTTCGCATGCTTCCTTGGTACATGGGGTTTTTAAATGTAGAAGTTGCCTGCTCATATATTGGGTTTTCATTCTGTCAAATGTACGATAACAATGTAATACATTATCACTCACAGATCTGCTGTCTGTAGTGAAATAACTGGCGGAATGCATCCAACCAGCAAACCATGCCGAGCTACAGTAAGAACAGGCATGCGAGGTTAGTAACACCCCCAATACACACAATTGAGCTACAGTAAGAACAGACATGAGAGGTTGGTAACACCTCCCCAGTACATACAATATTTGGTATGTCAAGATTGCTCAAGCGGTAGCAAACAACAGTAGAACCAACTAGAGTTTTTGTAAGGCACAAAAGATACTCAGACTATATGGGCACTGACATTCTCAGACTAGATTGGTGCAGAAGAACTTGTTGACACTCACTGAATTCCACTGAGCCGTTTTTGTTTCTTTTTCGAACTTGGCAAAGTCTCTCCGGTCATGCAGAGTGGCAATTAGTCGCCAGATGAGCAACGCAACGAGGCCGAGAAAGACGATTCCTCCGATTACGCCCAAAATTATTTCGAGAATTTTTGGTTCAGTAGGGCATTCTGCAAACAAATGAAGTAGAAAGATACATGAAAGGCAATGAGTTATAAGCATTTGAGTACCTCATCTATACCCCAGGCTGTCATACCGCAATAGTACAAGATATCATATGCGATATGTAGAGTTAAAACAAAAGTGTCCTAGCAAAGAAGATGAGTGTAGTATTGTGCAAGAAAATGGGTGTAAGATAAAGAGAGAGCATGACAAAGAGTGAGCAGGAAGGAGTGAGAATGAGTGAAGTGATGGAGGGATGAAAAAGAGGGAGAATAAAAGGAGGAAAAAGAGTGGGAGAAAGAGAGAGATATGGTAGAGAAACAGAGAGAAAGAGAACGCTAAGAGATAAAGAGAGGAGAGAAAAGAGGGGACAGGAGAGAAAGGGGACGGAGAAAAGAGTGGGTAATGAATCTACTTAGCAACACACAAGGTGAATTTTTAGAGAATCAAACTCTTAGAGGTTAAATTCTTAGCGATGTGCCACAAAGATTTAGAAGGTAACGAGTACATCTTGTGTAGATTATGAATATCGAGGTGGCTTAGCAGAGAACAGAGATAAGAATAGGGAAAATAATAGTAGAAGTAATAATAGTAGAAGTAATAATAGTAGAAGTAATAATAGTAGAAGTAATAATAGTAGAAGTAATAATAGTAGAAGTAATAATAGTAGAAGTAATAATAGTAGAAGTAATAATAGTAGAAGTAATAATAGTAGAAGTAATAATAGTAGAAGTAATAATAGTAGAAGTAATAATAGTAGAAGTAATAATAGTAGAAGTAATAATAGTAGAAGTAATAATAGTAGAAGTAATAATAGTAGAAGTAATAATAGTAGAAGTGTAGAGAAAAAGAAAACCTGAGGAACAAAAACAAAAGTAAAAAAGACGGAAAAAGAGAAACTTATGAACTAGCAGGCCAAGCCAAAGATATGTTGTAAAATTTGTCCAGTTGAAATGCTCCGGTATGCAAGTGTATAGTAAGTACCTGTTTTATCGCTCACGTAGACTAGATAGCCAGTTCGGGGAAGGTACTCATAGCTGTAAGATACATCGCAGTCATCTTCTCCCGCAAATTTCGCGCACTGTCTCACTCCTGCGGAATAAAAACTGACACTCGACAAACATGCTACATAATTACTATATGTAAACACGAGATGAAGGAGTATGCTGCCCACCACTGACCTGATCCTTGAGGCATCTCTGAAACCATTGTGTAGTTAACAGATCCCTTGAAGCAGTCATATTCGCAGTAAGTCTCGTCCAAATTTACTTGTCTCCATCCTTTTTCACGGTAGACGAAGCACTGGGTGCACTGTTTAAATGTCCTGTTGCAGCGATATGATTCAGATGTAAAACAGGAACAGCAGTGCAGAGCAATATTCAAGCAGCGGACTAGCCATATTAATATATCACACACACATAGACCACTATCTGTGTTGTGTGATATATTATATGACACACAATATATATTATATTGTGTGTCTAGTTATGTGGAGTTATCTGTCTATACTCATAGCAGTCATACCATACGAACCCATGATACTATCTATAAAAGAGGATTGGGAGTTATCTGTCTGTACCTATAGCAGCCACTATACCAAATAAACATACGATGCTATCCCCTAACAGCATCTCACAGCAGGTAAACGGTAGGATAATGTGATAACTTACTGGCACTTGCTGGTACAAGTCGAGCACTCCTCACAGAACTGCCCCGTATACCTCTCACCGGTAGGTCCTTCCTGCTTCTCACACCTGCACACTCCGCACACACAGGGGCCCTGCCCATTGCAAATCTCCTGCAAACAACAACCTTTCTTAAATCTGTATATAAGCGAACTAGTAAGACAAGCAGGTGAGCGCAACGGATGAAACCGTGTAGACCAACATAGCATGAATGCCGATGGGAAACATTCAGTAATATTGCATGAATAAGATTATTGAACTACCTCAGGATTGGTGGGATCAATGCAAGTATCTTGTGATATCGGACACTCACACTCATTGCCTGTGTAGCCTTCCTCACACTGACATGTGTGCACTGCAGTGCCCTCGTCGCACTGGCACTTGCCTCTATCTACAAGTACAACATACCTGCTCGCGCATGCCATATATACACTGACATGTGTGCACTGCAGAGCCCTCATCGCACTGGCACTTGCCTCTATCTGCAAGTACGACACACCTGCTCGCGCATGCCGTATATACACTGACACGCGTGCACTGCAGTGCCCTCGTCGCACTGGCACTTGCCTCTATCTACAAGTACGACATACCTGCTCGCGCATGCCGTATATACACTGACACGCGTGCACTGCAGTGCCCTCGTCACACTGACACTGGGATTTACCTACACGTACAAATCACCTGCTTGTGAATGCCAAATTCCAGCACAAATTACAAACTTACTGTACACCTCTTGCCGCTTATGGACACCATACAAACACACTATCGATGACAAATGTATTTACACAATACAAGCTTTCCGTCCTTCATGTTCTACAACCAGGGGGTAGCAGTGCTACTAAGATATGTGGGTAGCAGTGCTACTAAAATAAGGGTAGCATAAAATAGAATGAATTGGGAAAACACCGAATGAAAGTTTATATTAGAAATGAAAGTGAGAAATCTGCATAACTTTGACAATGAGACGTTTTAAATACTATACTCCTTTTATGTAAATTCCATTGAATATAAAGAATTTATATAAGGTTTACGTTTCGTATTACGTAGGAAATTTCATATAACATAAAATGTCAAGTTGGTGCAAGAGACCCATAGCTAGCCTTAAAAATATTGTTTTCTCACTTACCGCACTTCGGAAAGGAAGAGACGTATGGGGTAGCTATTGCACTTTTTCACTCTATTTTAGACATAACATCTTTTTCTTTAATTTTTACAGCATAGACCTTGCTGTGGAAAAAATCCATTTAAAATGACATTGAAGGAGTTCGCTCCCCTTTACTTGATTAACTTAAATTACTGTAATCATGCACCCTAAACCAGGCAAGTGGTACAAAAAGGAAGGTTATCAATACAAACCAATATTAATACCACAGTTACTGGGCAGTCATTAAATTAAGAAGTTAAGTTTGATTTTTTATATTTTGAAGAGCCAAAGAAGTGAGTTTGAGAAGATCTTGGAACGGAGTAAGCTATTTAAAAGTATTTTACGCTTCGTATAATGTAAATTCTCTATAACGTAATCATTCTTGCAACGGACTATTTACGTTGTAGGGTCTACTGTACAGGGCAGTTTTATGTAGACCTGCACGATGTTTCGGTTTGATTCGGTGGTTGCGATTAGTTTATATTTAATCGAGCCGAATGATCAATTTTCTGACATCAAACAAAACCGAAAACACCGGTTAACCGGTGTGAGTTTGAGGTGCGGTTTCGGTTTCCATATCATAAAAACTGTGTCTGCGTGCTTGGGCAGTTACACGGAATCTTCCATGGAAATTGACACTACTTTCTCTCGAAAAGTTTTTTAATCTTTACTTTACAAATACGTAGATATCACATCCATTCTCGAAAGCTATTTATCCCTCCCGCTGCCATAAACGCTTTGATGTGTTTTCTAGAGTCCACTGCCATAGATGCATTATTGCGACTTTCCCAGCAATACGAAGTAACCTGTTTTTATTATTCGTTGACAACATAACCCACGGTCTTTAAGACTTGTACGAAAATGACAGTGTTGTCCGAAAACTTCTCTAAAAGAATCAGCCTAAAACAACGAAGCAATTTTAAACTTTCTAACCTAAAATGAACATTTTTTTGTGTGAGTTCATTTTTGTGTACCGCGTGCGAGTCAGAAAACAGGTAATTAGATATGTTGATCACATTGTAGCCAATTCAGATTTTCGTGATCATACTGATAATTAAAGTAGCAGCATTGTCTCTGATAGTGGTGAAAGTAATAGTTTTGTAAGAGTAAGGAACATTGTGGAGAATCGTTTTAGCTTCGCATCGATCGTAGCTTCACATAGCTTTATCATCGCACGAAGTATAGATCCATTGAATTTTTGGATAGCAATGTTGGTTAAAATGTTGTCAAAATAAAATATGTACCATAACAAACATGTTCTAGATAAAGATTGAAAAAAAAACTGTATACATATCATGAAGCAATGTCGGCAGCTTTCGGTAAAATGGCTGGCACTGGGTAGATACTTGAATTTGTACATGGTTGGCAGTAAAAAAGTTAAATTTCATTGCAAAAATCTGAAGTTAAGGTTCATGAAATGAGGATGTTCATGTTGTCTCGGTGTCAGGTTAACCGCAATCAATTGTGACATCGTTTGACCCCGTGGTGAGTCCTCATGTGTGTCGGTTATAAACGGTGTTCGATTGAAGTTGAGGTCGATAACCGAATTGGCATGGGGAGACAAATCGTGCAGGTCTAGTTTTATGTAAATTATGAATAGTGTGAAATAGTGCGAGCTCTTTACTACGGCAATTGTAATACCCTTGCTACAGCCCTCCACTCTCCATACTATCATCAAATCGGTGAATAAACTTGCTTGATCTTGCTGTGAAGTTAAGAAAAATACAGAAGTATACATTGCACTTACTAGAGCAGATACCATTGCTATTTCTAGGGCAGATACCCTTGCACTCACTAGGGTAGATACCATTGCTATTTCTAGGGCAGATACCCTTGCACACTCACTAGGGTAGATACCATTGCTATTTCTAGGGCAGATACCCTTGCACTTACTAGAGCAGATACCCTTGCTATTTCTAGAGCAGATACCCTTGTTATTTCTAGGGCAGATACCCTTGCACTCACTAGGGTAGATACCCTTGCTATTTCTAGGGCAGATACCCTTGCACACTCACTAGAGCAGATACCCTTGCTATTTCTAGGGCAAATGCCCTTGCACTTACTAGAGCAGATACCCTTGCTATTTCGAGGGCAGATACCCTTGCACTTACTAGGGCAGATACCCTTGCTATTTCTAGGGCAGATACCCTTGCACACTCACTACGGTAGATACCATTGCTATTTCTAGGGCAGATACCCTTGCACTTACTAGAGCAGATACCCTTGCTATTTCTAGAGCAGATACCCTTGTTATTTCTAGGGCAGATACCCTTGCTATTTTTAGAGCAGATACCCTTGCACTTACTAGGGCAGATACCATTGCTATTTCTAGGGCAGATACCCTTGCACTTACTAGAGCAGATACCCTTGCTATTTCTAGGGCAGATACCCTTGCACACTCACTAGGGTAGATACCATTGCTATTTCTAGGGCAGATACCCTTGCACTTAGTAGGGCAGATACCCTTGCTATTTCTAAGGCAGATACCCTTGCACTTACTAGGGCAGATACCCTTGCTATTTCTAGGGCAGATACCCTTGCACTTACTAGGGCAGATACCCTTGCTATTTCTAGGGCAGATACCCTTGCACACTCACTACGGTAGATACCATTGCTATTTCTAGGGCAGATACCCTTGCACTTACTAGAGCAGATACCCTTGCTATTTCTAGAGCAGATACCCTTGTTATTTCTAGGGCAGATACCCTTGCTATTTTTAGAGCAGATACCCTTGCACTTACTAGGGCAGATACCATTGCTATTTCTAGGGCAGATACCCTTGCACACTCACTACGGTAGATACCATTGCTATTTCTAGGGCAGATACCCTTGCACTTACTAGAGCAGATACCCTTGCTATTTCTAGGGCAAATGCCCTTGCACTTACTAGAGCAGATACCCTTGCTATTTCGAGGGCAGTTGTCAGGGTTGCACTGGCAGTATTTGCCGGTGAACCTTCTGCATGTAGTTTTATCTCTTGATCCGGGAAGGCAGTCGCACACCTCGCATTCTCCACAGACACATTCTCCTCTACCTGAACAGAGCTGCTGAGGAGTTGTCGAGTTGGAAGGCCTGCAAATAATTTAGTTTGAGACACACGCCTATGATTACACAAAGCGAATAACTTGACTAATCAGCTAAAACAAATGTGATGAATAGATGCATGATTGTGTACGAGTCTCTACCGTTTACAGGGAGCATCCAGATCATTCGTGTCTGTGTTGAGAGTAGACATGTCGCACTGGCACACGTCCCCGTACCTTGAGTCCCCGCACTCACAAATGCCACACTGGTAGGTTCCAACACTGTTGCACGCATCGCTGCTCTCTTCCTGCAACACAACCGGTTTTCTCATTCACACACCAGGGGAGCGTGCCGAGAAAATCTATCGGCAGCGAGAAAGGGCAAACGATGTGCAAGCCTACCGTGTCACCACATTCACATGCGCAGTCAACTTCTGTTGTTATCTCTAGTGTCTCGGAAAGACCAGACGGATATACTTCAAATGTCTCTGTTGTTTGTCCACCTTTAGCATTGGCACATGATGTTGCTTGCATCTCTACTTCAAATGTTACCACTCCTCCTGGCCCCAAGTTGTCACATTCTGCCATATCATCAAACTTCCCACTACAAGCAAGTGAAGAGTGAAACTGACAAGCAATCATATTGCCAATGTTCACATCTACACAGTTCCCAAGCCATGCAAATAAAGCAAAACATTCCATGAGCATGCCTGCAATTCAATAGTGCCGTGTACCTCCCTCAAGTCAATCTGTCCTATGAACATACCTAGAGTCAACTTGTCCTATGTACATACCAAGAGACAACCTGTCCTATATAAATACCTAGAGTCAACCTGTCCTATGTACATACCTGGAGTCAACATGTCCTATGTACATACCTGGAATCAACCTGTCCTATATACATACCTAGAGTCAACCTGTCCTATGTACATACCTTGAGTCAACCTGTCCTACATACATACCTAGAGTCAACCTGTCCTATATAAATACCTAGAGTCAACCTGTCCTATGTACATACCTGGAGTCAACATGTCCTATGTACATACCTGGAATCAACCTGTCCTATATACATACCTAGAGTCAACCTGTCCTATGTACATACCTTGAGTCAACCTGTCCTACATACATACCTAGAGTCAACATGTCCTATGTATATACCTAGAGCCAACATGTCCTATGTACATACCTAAAGTCAACATGTCCTATGTACATACCCAAAGTCAACATGTCCTATGTACATACCTAGAGACAACCTGTCCTATATAAATACCTAGAGTCAACATGTCCTATGTACATACCTGGAACCAACCTGTCCTATATACATACCAAGAGTCAACCTGTCCTATGTACATACCTAGAGTCAACCTGTCCTACATACATACCTAGAGTCAACATGTCCTATGTATATACCTAGAGCCAACATGTCCTATGTACATACCTAAAGTCAACATGTCCTATGTACATACCCAAAGTCAACATGTCCTATGTACATGCCTGGAGTCAACCTGTCCTATGTACATAGGACAGTGTATGATTTTAGAGTCAACCTGTCCTATGTACATATTTAGAGTCAACCTGTCCTATGTGCATACTTAGAGTCAACCTTCACTATGTACATATTTAGAGTCAACCTGTCCTATGTACATACTTAGAGTCAACCTGTCCTATATACATACTTAGAGTCAACCTGTCCTATGTACATACTTAGAGTCAACCTGTTCTATGTACATACCTAGAGTCAACCTTCACTATGTACATACCTAGAGTCAACCTGTCCTATGTACATACCTGAGTCAACCTTCACTATATACATACCTAGAGTCAACCTGTTCTATGAACATACTTAGAGTCAACCTGTCCTATGTACATACTTAGCGTCAACCTTCACTATGTACATACCTATAGTCAACCTGTCCTATGTACATATAAGTCTGCTACATAAGCATAAGCTACTACAGGAGGAGAATTGTATATAAAGTTGAATGAAGGCAAAGCGATGGCATGACAAGCCAACTGGCCATTGGCATGTTATAGCAAATAATGAAAGGACGTGCAAACAGCAGTTGTTGACAGCAAACGATATTCAAGCTAAAGAGCTGGTTGAAAGGGGTGCTGACAAACTGCCCCGTCCAGCTGAAGGGTTTCCGAAACTCATAGGAACTGGCTAGACTGTCTAGATGATGAACGACCAACAAGAACCATGTGCAATATGGCGTCATCATGTTGTGATGTGTAGGAGTTAATACACGATACATGAGTTCAAAAGGTCACACAAATAAAAGTACTATTCCAAACCAAAACATGGACCCTGACCCATACTGGAGGGATAAAGGAAGAGGAGGTTGCCGTGCCATAGTAAGTATGAGAACCTGAACCAGATGCTAGATATCTGCTGCGAGAGAGCCGATATGGATACAACACTAGTATGAGGACAAGGATGCTGTCATAGGAAAGCTCACAAGTATAACACAGAATAGTAACAAACTTACCTCACTGACCTGGATGTGAATTACAGAAAGATTAATTTAGTATTTAATAAAGAGATGAAGTAATATTTCTATGTTTATGGTTAAAACATTATGAGACAGTGGCTGCTCAATAAGCGCCGAGAATGCCTGAGGCAATTACTCAATTGAAAGAAAATTGCTTAGAACATTGCTCGATATGGCATGTTTATTGTGGCGCTACAGCGGCAGCGCTGAGGATGACCGCCGCTGTAGTCTGCTACATATCATTCACAAACAGGTAGATACGCGCATGGCTTTGATAGAGATATTGTGCTGATGCACCATATTGATGACCTTCAAATATATCTGAACATTTGGGCCAATGAGAGGCTCCGATAAAGGACATACTCACTCATTGTTACAAGATGCCCTGACCTTGACATTCAAATACTCATTCCTTTCGGCCTTTCTCCTGATCATCATTACCACCTTTGATGAGATTTTCTAAGATGAAACAGAAGAAACGCTAAAGATGACAAAAGTGAATGATTGTGTTTGAATGTGTCGTATCGGGTTTAGCATATATAGAAACATAAGAGCCGTATCGGGTTTAGCATATATAGAAACATAAGAGCCGTATCGGGTTTAGCATATATAGAAACATAAGAGCCATATCGGGTTTAGCATATATAGAAACATAAGAGTCATATCGGGTTTAGCATATATAGAAACATAAGAGTGATGCGGATGAACGGACAACGTAGAGCATTGTCTCACCTGGTAGTTACCCCTGACCAGCTCAACAATGTTTCGAGAATCATTGGCAAGTTTTCCTGTAACTGAGCTAGATATGACTTCGCTGAGTGCGTTGTACCGGCCCTGCTGGTCCTCTGTCACAGCAAATATCACATTCATATTTTTGTCCTCAACCTTGGCAGCTATCTGACTTATGCTCGGGTAGTCCTGTTAAAGACAACTGATGATGAGTTTCTCCAATATAATATCATCCTATCAGCACTGCTTAGCCCCAGAACCGCGGCAGTGCTTTAGTAATGTTAGCAATACCTTGCATAGCGGAAGTACTGTTTTGGAGGCAAATTGCATGGACAGCGTAATGCGTTGTAATGTAAGTAATGCGTTGGCAGTAAATTATAGTAATAATGTATTGCATAATCAGAGTATTGCAACTGCAGTGAATCGCATTAGCAGCATAATGCATCGATCGAGTACAAATGTAGTGATGTAATGCAATAGAAAAAAACATTACATATGATTAATGACAAACGAATATTCCGAGCAAATGCAGTTTCAGCAATTAAAATTAAAAGAACGAGAGGTCTATGGCATTGGCAAGTCCAACCCCAGTGCCGCTGACCTACCGAATATTTATTGAGAGAAGTCTTTGATATTCACTGAGATATAAAAAATTGTTTTTTTACCCGGTTAACTCAAGTGGATAGTCTACTCAAGCTACTCTAACCACTGGTGACCAGAGACCAGGAGTTTGAGCGCTCGCCTTAAGATCTTAGTCATTATCGATAGAGCACTTTTCTGTAACTGACTTCTGTTGAGTATTGCCAGTATTCGGGTAAGCTACCATATGATGTGTAGGTGTCATTACTCCCAATGCTCCAATAACTATTGGAATTACGGTTGCTCTTACATGCCAGCATTTTTCAATATCCTCCCGGAGTGGGAGATATTTCTCCACTTTCTACCTTTCTTGGCTGGCTATGTTATAGTCATTGTCATATACATGTATATTATAGTAGCCCTCTTGCTCTCTCACTCACCATCATGATATTTATATATGTATATAATATATATCTTCTATACATACATTTCTCAAAGTATGTCGTATGTTGGTACGCATTCCGGCTATTATAGATATAGCGCACGCTGATTATCTCACCGATGCGGCCACGCGTTACGACGCCCCTGTTAAAAAATATTTTTCGTAAGGTTCAATTACTATATTTGGGGTCAAGGCCAATTCTTCTCGCGTGGACAATTACATTGTCTCTGTGGGAAGAGTCTCCGTAAAGTAGGAGCGTCTCCGTATTCAAAGTTTTGAAAGATAGCTTCTGGTGGAACAGTAACCTTTTTATACAAGCACGCACACACACACTTTTATGCAAGAATTGTTATTATTAATTCTACATATTCAGGCTTTTATGTTGCTTTCTCAGTTTGTATTATTTGTATCATTACCGATTGATCTTTTATGATGTAATCATAGCAAAACAGACTGAATTTAGCTATTACTTGCTAATCATTTCACATCTAAACCTTTTTATAGTCGTTTTATTTTTTTCAATTTATTTGACCTGCACGAAACATTTTCCTCATGATATGAGCAAATATGAGTTTAAAAGTTGTTTGACTAAGTTTGAAAACCTTTACAATTGTTTTTATTTTCTATTAAATTATTTCAACTACACAAAACACTTTTCTCATGATATGTAGTTTGAAAGTTAGAATGGCAAATGTTGTTATAGGTTAAATACAAATCAATTTTTTGACCAAAGACTTTTTTATTCACAGGGCAACGCCGGGTAGCACAGCTAGTATATATATATTTGAAATATATATATACATTTTAAATATATATATACATTTTAAATATATATGTATATATACTGTATATTTAAAATGTATTAAACTGTAGAACTAAAAAGTTGGCAACCTTTTATTACTATTTAGCTTTGTACAGTTAAAACGACTGCACTTATCAGATAAAATTTGCACTCAGCAGGCAGCTTTTATCTAACGAATAACGAGAGGTTGCACACGACAATTTCACTATATATATATACATAAATATATATATATACATGTATATATATATATAAAATCGTCTCATAGCGAAAATGAACGCATGAAAGCATAGTTGAATCGTACCATTAAACAAGCTCCCACGCCTCGAAGATCTAAAGCTGAAACTTCCAACATCAGCGATATTAACAATAAAGATTGGGAGATGAAAAGCATGAGGCTCTCACGGGCTCATACGATCCCATAACAGAACTTAAACGTGTGATTTGTAGTTATTTTTATATTCTTTTGTACCAGATTGCTGAATTTCATTTTGTAATTCTAGTCATTTTTATAGCTCACTAGCCGTATTACCCACCATAGTGTAGTAAAATGGATATGTGATTTTAATGGGTGCATACATTAAATTGATAAAAATTTGGCAATGTCAAAGATTATTAGACAAACTAGTGGTTTTAGAGCCAAACAAGAAAACATAATACATGTTAGTTGACAGCATTAGTGTTTTAGTTTAACCTTCACAAACCCAAAGAAACTAATAGTCAGATGCTAGATAGATGAAAATATACAGAGATGACAACTCCAATAATTGTTGCAAACAACTAACTATATATAGCTCAAATTATTGTTGCAAACAATACTGCCCTGAGCAAGCAAAACGCTCTATCTTGATCTTTGTAAATTGTTCAGTACAACCACAAACACGTTTTAGTTGAGCCTGGCATCAGTAATTGCAGTATTTCATTTATTTTTTCTGATTTGTTATGGTGAGATATCAAAAAATCTTTAAAAAAAAGTTTTTTGTGAAAATTCAAAATCAAAGGAGTTATTTCACTTAGGGTGGTTAGATTGCCTAAATTGACACTTCACTATGCTGGCACAAGGCAATCACAATGCCCTATCACAGCAGATAGGGCATTTTGATTGCTTAATTGGACAGGTTTCTCATTGTTAGTTTGTCACAAGGCCATGTGCTATGACTGGATTATCAAGGGATTACAAGTTTCAATCCTGATATTAATCTAGTCAGCAAAAGGATAAATGTTGCAATTCTAATTACTAATCCAGTCAACACAAGGATGAAAGCCATTTGACAACCATCATTCAGTTCAAAAGTTAAGAGATGATCAAAGACCTAAGTCTCGTTCAAACCTGATATTATGAAATGGAAGTAGTAAGTAAAATCGTGTTTTATTACGATCAAATGCTTTTATTGAAAACAATTTAAAACAAGCAACTGAATGCAATAATGACAGTATTTTAAGAAAGCAAAACCTTTCCATGGACATGAAATTAAAACAAACTTCCCATCAAATCTCAGAGGCAGAATTTAGGATCTAGACTTATATCACTTAGAGATTGTTTGGTCATGGTAAATATATTATGATGAAGAAGATAGCAAGAAGATTGAGCACTTAGAAGTGCACAAGCTTGTAACAGCTTCCTTAGAAACAACCAAGTGTATCTGCTTACGATTTGCGTCCCATTGTCTGTATTCTATGCGATTACATAATGCTGTTCATCATGCCCAACTTTGTGTATGTTCAGGCCAATCAAAACGCCCTATCTGCAAATAGGGCGTTTTGATTGCCACTTTATGTGTGGTAAATGTGGATAGGGCGTTTTGCACAGAGTGAAAAGTGCTATTTCTGGTGGTCTCAGAAGTATGAAATTTCGGGACATGTTAGATCTCAACCTAACTTACAAATAAACACGGGAAAGTGAATTTTGAAAAAATTGTCAGATAAAGCGTTTTGGTTGCTTAGGGCAGAATATAGCAGCTATGTATGTATAATAATATGTATATAACAGCTAACAATAACATGTAATAAAACTTGCTAATATTCAGAGGTGATAACTTCCAATTGAGTTGATAGCCACCAGTGCCCATTACACAAACATTTTAGCACTTATATTTAGGGCTTCAAGCAAGAAGCTTTGCGTTTTACCGAAGAATATTGCTGCTTGACAACCTTATGGTGCCACCAACCTTGTGGTGCCACCAACCTTGTGGTGCCACCAACCTTGTGGTGCTGGTGCGCAGTATAGAGAAAATTGCACTTTTCATCATTGTAGCTGAATGGAGCTTCGAAAAAAATGCTTACTGGTTTCACTGTTGATAATATAATAAGTACATGTATTCAGAAAGTAACAAGTACAAAGTACATTTCGTATCTACATATCGTAACAAATACATTTCATATCTACACATAAGTATTGCAATGGCAAGGCATTAGAAGGGAATTGTATGTATTAGCAGTACATTGTACATTGCATAGGAAGGGACTGGATCCAGAGGAAATAAGATTAAATAGAATAAGATAACAAATGATACCTGCTTGCCTGCCCAAGTGTACTCATTATTTTCCATGTGACACTGACCATCATTGGGCTCCACTACTCCACCGAGCTAAAACACCAGTATATATTACTAACACCTAGCTAAAACACCAGTACATATTACTAACATCTAGCTAAAACACCAGTACATATTACTAACACCTAGCTAAAACACCAGTACATATTACTAACATCTAGCTAAAACACCAGTATATATTACTAACACCTAGCTAAAACACCAGTACATATTACTAACACCTAGCTAAAACACCAGTACATATTACTAACACCTAGCTAAAACACCAGTACATATTACTAACATCTAGCTAAAACACCAGTATATATTACTAACACCTAGCTAAAACACCAGTACATATTACTAACACCTAGCTAAAACACCAGTACATATTACTAACACCTAGCTAAAACACCAGTACATATTACTAACATCTAGCTAAAACACCAGTACATATTACTAACATCTAGCTAAAACACCAGTACATATTACTAACATCTAGCTAAAACACCAGTACATATTACTAACATCTAGCTAAAACACCAGTACATATTACTAACACCTAGCTAAAACACCAGTATATATTACTAACACCTAGCTAAAACACCAGTACATATTACTAACACCTAGCTAAAACACCAGTACATATTACTAACATCTAGCTAAAACACCAGTACATATTACTAACATCTAGCTAAAACACCAGTACATATTACTAACATCTAGCTAGAATTGCAGTACGCATTGCTAGTCAAATATATTTGAAATAAATAGGCAGACCTTTCCGTCGCCTGCAGAGTGAAATGGTGAATCTGTGGAGAATATCAACATCTTTCTAGAGTTCGCCCTCCATCCAATCACCTGAGAAGGTCCAACAATTACATCAAAAAGAGAGTTGATCTCTGAACTTATGAAACTCATGCTATCATACATAGAGTTATCATGCATAGAGCTGATCTTATCGCAAAGCTCACCGAATCACAGACAATGGCTTGCATCAAAGCGTCAAAGCCTCCCTCTGGTTCATCCAGGTTGCCAGATACCTGAGTCGCATCCACTTTATCAGCAAATGCTGACGTGTTATCCGTCAGCACGAGTCTGTGTTTGAAGCTGTACGGGCTCTCACAATCCGAGCAAGGAGACACGAGTCTATCGGGGAGAGTGTTCACATAAGGCATCAAAACCTTATCGACGAAGGAGCCAAAGCCAAGCCTCACATCCTTTGTAATTTTACGCATCTCCTCGGCTGTTAACAAAGATTGTTCAAAACATGACGGATCAAGTCCAACAGAATATTCAACCCGAAGGTCCATACTTTCGCTGAAAAGAAAGACGATTTCAATCTCCAATGACAAAAGAGGCCATTGGAAGGCCCAATGGCAAGATGTCTCATGAGAACATAGTTGACCATAAAAAACAACATGGGTATTTTACAAACTACAGTCAAACATGGATAACTCGAACTTCAAGGGACCGAGCAAAAGTGTTCGAATTATCAGAGCATTCAAGTTATCAGAGCACTGTCACAAGTCCATATATTTACTTATTTATTAGTAGATACATGTACATATACAAACTATAATATAAATCAAAAGCACAAATGGCTTGTTTCAAATTAAATGCTTCTAATGTAAAGTTTAAAACGTTTTCATGAAAAAGTATAGAGATTTTTCTATCACTTGAGATTGGTTTGTTGTTTGAGGTGATGTTATTGTCAGGACGTTTTTCAGATTGACATTGGCAAAACTTGATCGTTGTTGAAATGCTCAAAAGAAAAGACATTTTTTTCTTTTGGGGTTTTACCCACGATCAATTTTGCCGTTTTTTCTTGAAGTTTATGCAGATTACCTTACTTTACCTGGGATTCGTTAAGAGCAACACTCCGAGGCAGTTCAATTAGAAGTTTTACGAGGTTTTACGGTACATTCTATATCACTCACGCTTTTTAAATAGATACTTATTGAATGTACACACGTATTCTGTGTTTAGGTCAAACGATGAATAGTTTTTTGTAGCTCAGACAACGTATACGTTTAATTACAACATTCCGACGTTGATTCAACACGGAATCAACGTCGGAAAACTATTCATCACGGGCTAGTCGGGTCACGCACTCAAGGATTTTTCGCCACGCACATACAAAACAACATGCGATTTTTGTTTTGTATGTGCGTGGCGAAAATCCTTGCGCGCGTGACCCGGCTAGCCCGTGCTATTCATTGTATCGCAGTACAAATCAAATTTCACCAAACTTTTAGAAAAGTCGTTGACAGAAATATTTTGCCGATGGTGGTAATAACGACGCTTATGAATTACGAAAAGATGAAGTTTACCTCTATGGCTTTGAATAAAGTGATTTTCTAAAGCGATAACAACCGTTTCGGTAGCCGTTGGGCAAAAAAACAGTTTGAATTAACAGTGTTGAGTTCGAGTTATCTATAGCAATTTATCATTACGTGGGAACGGACCAAAGGAACTGTTCGAATTAACCATGTGTTCGAGCTATCCGTGGACGAGTTATCCATGTTTGACTGTATATGACATTATATATCATCTGATGATATATATATATGTCTGATCCTTAGATTGACCTATCACGGCTGTCCTTAGATTGACCTATCACGGCTGTCCTTAGATTGACCTATCACGGCTGTCTTTAGATTGACCTATCACGGCTGTCCTTAGATTGACCTATCACGGCTGTCCTTAGATTGACCTATCACGGCTGTCCTTAGATTGACCTATCACGGCTGTCCTTAGATTGACCTATCACGGCTGTCCTTAGATTGACCTATCACAACTGTCCTTAGATCGACCAATCACGGCTATCATAACGAGATACGAGAGAAACTAAAAAAGCAGGCTAGCTGCTCATACCACCATTCAATCCTGTCTTCTGTCAATTCATCAAACATGCGCATTCGGAAGAAAAAATAAAACTAATGGAATACTAGAAAGAAATTCTGACAGGGTAAAAACTATTTTACCAGAAACAAAACAGGTGCATCTATTAGTACCGATAAACAAAGGGCCTTCCATAATTCTATCTGATATAATATATTAGATAATTATATAATATAACTCTATTAAGCTTGAAGAGAGAGTATACTGAAGGAAAAAAGAGAGGAGGTACTAGACTCTAGTACAGTCATACCTCGGCATGCGTAATGCGTTCTAGGACTGAGCTCGTATGCCGATGTACCCGTGTCTCGATGCAATATTTCCTATATAAAATCACTATATACAAATTAATCCGTTACCATATTATGAAAAAACCACCTGAAACAGGATATTACGGCGGAAAAACACGGTTTCAGTTGTTGTAATTCGGTACCTACACTAACAATTACCTATTTAGTGGTTAAAATCTGCAATAAAATGTAACATTATAATGTACACTTCTGTAAGTTTTTACCTTCGAGACAAACGTGGTGGCTAACAGCAGTCTGAGAGAGACATGACCACAACGCATTTGGTACACTAAACTTTTGTGATGTTATGTAAAAGAAAATTTGAATTTAATTATGTAAAGAAGTTTAGCTTATTAAAAACACACTTGAAGCTAAGTTTTAATCTTTTACGAAACTTACTTTAATTTTGTCGTCTCAATGTCTTTGTTATCTATTTCCGTTTTTTGCCTCGCATTCGCTATAACTTTTAGCCAACCTTTTAAAAACCTTTTTCAAACTAATTCGGGGCGAAAGATCGAGCGATGCTGTTCTCAAAGGCAGCTTCTCGCAGACTTGGTCATATAATGGCCATCAAAAACGGGCTCGTATCTCAAAGATTACTCCTATCTCAAGGAAGAAATTTGCTCGAAATTCTGCCCGTATCTCGATCTTCTCGTATGTTGAGGCACTTCTATATCGAGATATGACTGTACCATCATCAGTCTTGTAATGAGTCTCTGGAAAACACAGCCTGACACAAAAATACTTTTTTGCCTTTGAAATTTTTTAACATCAGGTTCCTTATTTCTTTCGTAGCATAAAATTGTATATTCCTTAGTATTTATTTCTAATAATTTTATTCATAAAACATAATTTCTATTCTGAATTGAGTCATTATCACTCCGATCAAACTTTTGCTACAAGTAAAACTACTTTCATTATTCTCTCTGACAATCAGCTAGCCAATCACATCGCTCTCTCTAACAGTCAGCTAGCTAATCGCATCCCTCTCTGACAATCAGCTAGCTAATCACATCTCTCTGACAATCAACTAGCTAATCACATCTCTCTCTCTAACAATCAGCTGGCCAATCAAATCTCTCTCTGACAATCAGCTAGCCAATCACATCTCTCTAACAATCAGCTAGCCAATCACATCTCTCTCTGACAATCAGCTAGCTAATCACATCTCTCTAACAATCAGCTAGCTAATCACATCTCTCTGACAATCCGTTAGCTAATCACACCTCTCTGACAATCAGCTAGCCAATCAGATCTCTCTCTGACAATCAACAAGCCAATCACATCTCTCTCTGACAATCAGCTAACCAATCACATCTCTCTAACAATTGATCAGACAATCACATCTTCCTGACAATCAACTTAGCTAGCCAATAGCAACAAAGTGGCAGGCATAAAAATCAAGCATTTTTTATATACGAAATACAGTCAAACATGGATAACTCGTCCACGGATAGCTCGAAAAAATGGTTAATTCGAACATTTCCTTTGGTCCGTTCCCACGTAATGATAAATTGCTATAGATAACTCGAATTCAACACTGTTAATTCGAACTGTTTTTTTGCCCAACAGCTACCGAAACGGTTGTTTTCGCTTTAGAAAATCACTTTATTCAAAGCCATAGAGGTAAACTTCATCTTTTCGTAATTCATAAGCGTCGTTATTACCACCATCGGCAAAATATTTTTGTCAACGACTTTTCTAAAAGTTTGGTGAAATTTGATTTATACAGCGATACGATGAATAGCACGGGCTAGCCGGGTCACGCGCGCAAGAATTTTCGCCACGCACATACAAAACAAAAATCGCATGTTGTTTTGTATGTGCGTGGCGAAAATCTTTGAGTGCGTGACTCGGCTAGCCCGTGATGAATAGTTTTCCGACGTTGATTCCGTGTTGAATCAACGTTGGAATGTTGAATGTTTAAAACGTCTTAAAAAATGTTGTAATTAAACGTATACGTTGTTTGAGCTACAAAAAACTATTCATCGTTTGACCTAAACACAGAATACGTGTGTACATTCAATAAGTATCTATTAAAAAAGCGTGAGTGATATAGAATGTATCGTAAAACCTCGTAAAACTTCTAATTGAACTGCCTCGGAGTGTTGCTCTTAACGAATCCCAGGTAAAGTAAAGTAATCTGCATAAACTTCAAGAAAAAACGGCAAAATTGATGGTGGGTAAAACCCCAAAAGAAAAAAATGTCTTTTCTTTTGAGAATTTCAACAACGATCAAGTTTTGCCAATGTCAATCTGAAAAACGTCCTGGTAATAACATCACCTCAAACAACAAACCAATCTCAAGTGATAGAAAAATCTCTATACTTTTTCATGAAAACGTTTTAAACTTTACATTAGAAGCATTTAATTTGAAACAAGCCATTTGTGCTTTTGATTTATATTATAGTTTGTATATGTACATGTATCTACTAATAAATAAGTAAATATATGGACTTGTGACAGTGCTCTGATAACTTGAACGCTCTGATAATTCGAACACTTTTGCTCGGTCCCTTGAAGTTCGAGTTATCCATGTTTGACTGTATATATCAGTCAGCAATAACATCCAACACTGTGACCTCAGTCAATATTTCTCCAGCATACTTCAGCCTTTAGACTGGCCATAGGGCTCCTAAGGCCTGCTGCGTATGCAAGTATTTTTTGGAAATAAATATATTTGATATGTGAAGGAATTAATTAGGAGTGACGACTAATGCTCAGCTAAATTTATAGTAAGTTTGGGCACTTATCAGTCAATTGTACCAGAACAGGAGCAGCCCTTAACTACTCATTACTAGCATATTCAACTTAGTTTCATGGCTGTTCATTTAGCGCGCCAACAGAAAGGAGATAGCAAAAAACATTAGCGATTCTTTTACAACACTGAAAATACTCCATAAAGTTATTCGTGAGGAGCCAAACATGCGTACATTTTATCTGATTCTTACCGAGTTGAATGCCAAGGTTAGCGACCTTGACCTTGTCATCTTTCATAGACTGAGAGAGATCCATGAGATAATAGAGATCTACAGGGTAGTCTTTAGCTAACCTAAATGTTATGTTTCTCTTCACCTTCTCTCCTGCAATCAACCAAACAAAGACCATATTTATTACTATTGTTACATCATTGCATTACTTGCTTCATCAGCATATTCATTGTCTAATTTGGTTCATCAATACTTTGTAATAGCCCAAATGTTTGTGTAGCTATTTGCATTTCCATTTTTTATTAGAAAAAATCTTATGAAGGCAGCCAAGTACAAAAATAATTTGGGACCATGACATGAATCAAACTATAGAAAAACTTCTAATTTCATAGATTTAGTTACTTGTATTTGAGAGGTATTTGAGAGGTTTAATGAACAGTTCCAGCTTATATTAGTGACCTTAACATAGCTGTTCCAGCTTATATTAGTGACCTTAACATAGCTGTTCCAACTTATACTAGTGACCTTCACATAGCTGTTCCAACTTATACTAGTGACCTTCACATAACTGTTTCAACTTATGCTAGTGACCTTCACATAGCTGTTCCAACTTGTACTAATGACCTTCACATAGCTGTTCCGACTTATACCAGTGACCATCGCATAGCTGTTCCAACTTATACTAGTGACCTTCACATAGCTGTTCCAACTTGTACTAGTGACCTTCACATAGCTGTTCCAACTTATACTAATGACCTTCACATAGCTGTTCCAACTTATACTAGTGACCATCACATAGCTGTTCCAGCTTATACTAGTGACCTTCACATAGCTGTTCCAACTTATAGTAGTGACCATCACATAGTTGTTCCAACTTATACTAGTGACCTTCACATAGCTGCTCCAACTTATACTAGTGACCTTCACATAGCTGTTCCAACTTATACTAGTGACCATCACATAGCTGTTCCAACTTGTACTAGTGACCTTCACATAGCTGTTCCAACTTATACTAATGACCTTCACATAGCTGTTCCAACTTATACTAGTGACCATCACATAGCTGTTCCAGCTTATACTAGTGACCTTCACATAGCTGTTCCAACTTATAGTAGTGACCATCACATAGTTGTTCCAACTTATACTAGTGACCTTCACACAGCTGTTCCAACTTATACTAGTGACCATCACATAGCTGTTCCAACTTATACTAGTGACCTTCACATGGCTGTTCCAACTTATACTAGTGACCTTCACATAGCTGCTCCAACTTATACTAGTGACCTTCACATAGCTGTTCCAACTTATACTAGTGACCATCACATAGCTGTTACGCGTGGGAACATCTTTGTTCATATATAAATAGGAGTTGGCTGAAACTGTGCAGCCATCACAAATCAAAGGCAAATCAAGGAGGAAAGAAGTTCGCATTAAAAGTGAATAAATAAAATTGAGGTTATGCTCCCAACTTTATCAGCATTAACTTTTAGAGCTGCCAACAAAGGTTCAGTGAAATCACAACCATGCTCTAACGTTGATGCGGCTTTTTCCATTAAAAATCGATTGAAATGAAGTTTAATTTAGGCTTTGATCATTGCTTGGAAACAAACCATAATATCAGCCAATCAGAATACATGAGCTGTGTAGCAGGTTTGCACCAAACAATATACTGAGTATAATGATCAGGGATAATATATGACTCAGTATAATGACTGCTAGAGGTAAACTAAATACAGTTAGTATAACTTGTTACTGAGAATAGTATAACTGCTAGAGGTAAACCAAATACAGCTAGTATGACTTGGTACTGAGAACAGTATAACGGCTAGAGGTAAACTAAATACAGTTAGTATTACTTGTTACTGAGAACAGTATAACTGCTAGAGGTAAACCAAATACAGCTAGTATGACTTGCTACTGAGAACAGTATAACTGCTAGAGGTAAACTAAATACAGTTGGTATGACTTGTTACTGAGAACAGTATAACTGCTAGAGGTAAACCAAATACAGTTAGTATGACTTGTTACTGAGAACAGTATAACTGCTAGAGGTAAACTAAATACAGTTGGTATGACTTGCTACTGAGAACAGTAGAGGTTAACCAAATACAGTTAGTATGATTTGTTACTGAGAGCAATATAATAACTGCTAGAGGTCAGCCAAATACAGTTTGAGTGGCCTGGTGAATAATGTATAACATCCCAGATATGTAGACGATGATTTAAAACTGTAAACTTAACCATAATAGGCTAGCCTTGAACAAATGAGAGTTGATTGTAACAAATGACAGCAAGAACAGAGGGAGCGAGGATCAAAATGAGAACATAGAAAGCTAGTAGTATTACGCAATACATGGTAATCAGAAACCCCCACTATCTAATATTATAATAAAACACCTAGTACGATGACCACAGGCTACCAGCACACAAGCTATATCCCTAGCAGTATCTCAAGAGCTATAAGTTATATATCAGGTTGATCTTTGTCAATGACCGCAGGCTACCATCACACAGGCTAGGTTTTACTTTAACATTTAGGCCTGACCCGGAATGATCTGAATTCAGTACAAACCTGGTCGGAGTTTAAGATGAAGTTTTTGGGGAGAGAGTTGTATGGCGGGCTGGGAGGAGTCTACAGCGTCCCTCACCGCAGTGGCCTACAAGAGGAAGATAAGGATAGAGAGACACGCTAACACCAAGCTTCATCACTAACACCAAGCTTCATCGGTTGAATGGATGTGTAATGAAGTAGTTAATGGAATTAATATTAACATATCAGTATATCTGATCATACACTTTGTCTTTGCTCTAGACAGTTAGTCACCACTACCTCTCCTCACTACAGTACAGAGGTACACTCTCAACACTACCTCTCTTCACTACAGTACAGAGGTACAATCTCAACCCAACTTTCCTCACTACAGTACAGAGGTACAATCTCAACCCAACTTTCCTCACTACAGTACAGAGGTACACTCTCAACACTACCTCTCCTCACTACAGTACAGAGGTACACTCTCAACACTACCTCTCCTAACTAAAGTACAGAGGTACACTCTCAGCACTACCTCTTCTCACTACAGTACAGAGGTACACTCTCAACACTACCTCTCCTCACTACAGTACAGAGGTACAATCTCAACCCAACTTTCCTAACTAAAGTACAGAGGTACACTCTCAACACTACCTCTCCTAACTAAAGTACAGAGGTACACTCTCAGCACTACCTCTCCTCACTACAGTACAGAGGTACACTGTCAACACTACCTCTCCTAACTAAAGTACAGAGGTACACTCTCAGCACTACCTCTTCTCACTACAGTACAGAGGTACACTCTCAACACTACCTCTCCTAACTAAAGTACAGAGGTACACTCTCAGCACTACCTCTTCTCACTACAGTACAGAGGTACACTCTCAACACTACCTCTCCTCACTACAGTACAGAGGTACAATCTCAACCCAACTTTCCTAACTAAAGTACAGAGGTACACTCTCAACACTACCTCTCCTAACTAAAGTACAGAGGTACAATCTCAACCCAACTCTTCTCACTAAAGTACAGAGGTACACTCTCAGCACTACCTCTCCTAACTAAAGTACAGAGGTACACTCTCAACACTACCTCTCCTCACTACAGTACAGAGGTACACTCTCAACACTACCTCTCCTAACTAAAATACAGAGGTACTCTCTTACCTTCCGACTAATTTCTTCTGTTGTGATGTTTTTAATAAATTCAGCTGAGCATTTCCTGGCTATGAGGCTGTCATAAGTATCACACCTGGGATCTGATGCGCTCCATCCTTTACCGTCCTACGATCAAGCATATCTTAATCCCTAAACTAAATCCAGCTGCTGGGTACAGGATAACAAGCTACTTGATGAATGAATGTTAAGGGAAAGGGATTCACAGTAATGGTTGTTGCTAGCCTTAGTGTTCAAGTACTACCTGAATTAGCTTACGGTTTATGGATGCATGTATTGCTTTAAGAACAAAGGAGACTAGCTCATAACATTCACACTACAATTATTCCTGAGGTTCATAAAAATACTAGCCATGGGCCTACCGGCTTTTCTATGAACTGTTTAAAATCTGGTTCAACAAACTTAACAAGCCTGGTTATACGGTCTAATACCCAGGCTACTCGCCCAAGAGGAACTTCAAATATTACCACAAGTGTATCCATCCATACGTATCGATTGTTAAAGACAATAGGAGAATAAACCAGGAAATGGTAAACCGCTAGAGAAACTAGGATGACTTGGCACAGTATGAGCAGTGAGAGAGCAGCTTACTGCCTTTCATTATGAAAATTAGTTTTTATAGTTTAGGAAAATACTTGCATATTAACTTTCACATTAATCGTCATTCAAATGACAGAGTAAACCAACCGATGGCACCGTCGAACAGCTAACTATGCAGTAGGTGTGGCAGGTGTAGCACGGCCTTCATAAGCTATACCCTGCATGGCCTGAACTCATAGCATCAATCGTTTAACATTCCTAAGCACCTTATTACTCATGAGTTGGGTAGGTCTATGTAAACATGTATATATGTCTATGTAACATCTATTTGCTGGCAGACTTACAGCGGATGGCTTAGCTATACACCAGTTACATGTCTTGTGAGCCACCATGCAGCTGGTACAGTCCGAGGCCGAGTTGCATGCCGTCTGTATTGATGAGGCTGCAAGCACATTGAAACTAGAGTATCCATGGAGATTTGCGCTGAGCTGACTGAAGCAACACTTTAATATTTGTGTCAGCGTCAGTCGATGAAATGAAAAAGAGACTAGGGGACACAGACCACTGTCATCATGGAATATTAATTGAAAAGATGATCAAAAGGAGGCAAGCAAGCGTCTGTAAAGCACTCCAATCAACACAAAATAGACATTGATCAGAGACACATGACAACATAAAGGTGCTACTGCCATTACACACGCACTGAATGTTGCGCTGTTAAAATGCAACCTGACCTGTTGATATTTTCACGGACAATAGGCCTTATATATCACTGCATAAAACCTACATTGCTGTGCATTGATTACTGTGAATAGGTGAAGAGTTAAATATATGAAGAAACACTCCGCTCGGGGCTTCATACTCTCCTGTAGAGTTCGCTGGACAATCAGTCAGCGTCTATCATCTAGCCTGCAGCAAATGGGTATAGTTAATCAACAAGCAAGTTCATGCTAGACTCATGAATTAAGAAGCTCACAGCATGTTTTTGATCCAGACAGTTCCTAATAATCAGCAGCTAGTGGGGTGGTGAGACGCTGCCTGCCATCTATTCGCTGACCTATATATTCCTCTAGTTGACCTAGTAGATCGAACTGAAATAATTTTTTATGCATGTGCATATAACATGCCTGCATCATGCTTGGACAAATATCAGATATGCATATGTATTCTATATTTCCATAAATGGGTCAATTATCATAGTTTATGGGACAAAGGATGGGCACAGTTACAACCAACCGCAGTCATGCTGCATTTCATAGTCTACAGAACAAAGGATGGGCGCAGGTATAAGCCGCATTCAGTAAATGACAGTAATGAAAATTGCCAACAGCGATAAGCAATGTCTTAGATGCTCAGACACTCAATGGCTGCCTTAATATAACAAAAGATGATATCATTACTCAGTAGGCTAGTAGCTGCTACTAGTTTTGTTACGCCTTGCCAAGAGAAAGGTGGAAGCAAGCACACCTGCTAACAGGCGACACGCAAATTCATCACCAAGTCCACTAAAAGTAACGCAATGAATATCCAGAGTCAGAAGAAATGTGACCAGCCTTACAACTTGTATTGCACAAGGCTTTTGACAGCTGAATTATGCCAGTTGTGACTGCCTTTCACTTATCGATGTTTCAAACAAGTCATGAGCAGCATGTACACGTCCTGTCTTTGCTCTCTGGTGCGATCATCAACAAATATATTAAGCAGACTCCCGTATATGCTAGCATCTTTCTGATAGACTGAGTCAACAGTCATACTTTTCCTTCTTTCTTCCAGCATGGTTATGTTGAGCCATGCAGGCAAGATCCTATAAGCTCTTTCATCTTCGTGTATAAACATATAATATGAGAATGGTTTCTGAGAATCACCAGTTCAAATATACTGCATATGCATGAGTTGAAACATTTGCTGACAACCTGCTGATGGTAAAAGAGAAACAAACTGGCAACGGTACAGATTTACCATGCCAGAAATCATCCAGACAGCTTTCAACACAGCAATAAGCTCAGCCAACCTCCTCGCTGCCTCTACACAAGCATCCCATTTTATCAGTTAGCCTCTTGCTCCATAGAGCACATGCCTATCTCTCACAATTTTCAATCACAACACGGCAGCATTGACAACCTTTATCTTACCAGAATGCACCGGTTCATATTTGCTAATATTTAGTTATGCCTCTTGGGCCATGTTTGAAGAACAAGGCTGGCAGCCGGCTACCGTATACTACATGTAAAAAACGCAATTGTGTGCGGCATGCTTCTGTCATAAATGACAACGCTTAGATCACTTCACATTTATCTTCAAGATTTACTCAGTAGCCGAAGCTTTGAATGTTTTTTCTGTATACATAGTCAAGCTATGTACGGTAGCTGCTACCGTACGGTAGCTATAACTATCTAAGCAGTGCTCTAACATTCCCATCTACATGTAACAGTATTTGCTAGGAGTATTATGTAAGACAGTCAAACACTTTCCATACATTGCTAATGGCTGTTCAAGCAGATTGTTTACTCATTAGCAGATCTGACTCAATAATGTGTAGAAATAGTTTGATGCTATCTGTCTTGCACTAACTAATGTTGTTTGTTGTAACTAATGTTGTAACAAAGCTAGAAACGTGTTGTGATTGCCTTAATATTCACTTAATATATAGTTTTACTACTTTGTGATGACAAATCGGTGCGCTAAAAGGCATGCTGTATTCTCAGATTATTACTTTGTACTTATTCTTACAATTTTCTAATTTGTCATCAGTAATTAACTTATTCTAAGTGACTTAATGAATCAAGGGCTTTACTTGATTTGTTCATCGCAAATTGGAAATGGCTCGAATGTTTCAAATTAATATGTATATGCACGCATACAAAAAAATAACTATTTCGTTTTCAAAATGCTTTACCGAACATTCATATTTTATGTAGTTCCACATCCCGTTGATATAATGCATTATCTCAGGTTAGTTCAAGCAAAATTATATGCAACGATTGAATTTTTATCTCAAAAACTTTTTTTAAATATAAACCATGAAGGTACATACCTATAAATTAAAACAATATCTATCAACAAAATTTTACTACACAGTTAATGTGGATACTATTGTTAGCACTAATATAGCACTATTGTTTGAAGCATGTTCAAAAAACTTGTTTTGAACATGAAATGCTGATTTGAAAAGTTCGAATCTTTTAGTGAGAAATTTGACATAAATTTTGTAAAGGAAACGGATAATTATTGTTTTACTTATATTAATGATAATAATAATAATCTAAAATTTTCCCACTAAACCCTTCTAGAAAGAAGGAAAGGTGTGGGAACTCTTTTATTACAAAAATTCTTTACTAAAAACCTCTCAGGTCTCGAGTTGTTCTCGGCCAAAAAGAATTAAAAAACGCATTTGTCCGGATTGTTGGCACAAACAGACCTGCTTTCTGTCGAGTGTTGTGGTGCTTGATAGTATTTTTAAAATCAGGGACCGTAAAGTTCCTTTCCACTGCTTTTAAATAAAATGCACACCTAATATCTTTTCGCCATTTAGCTAAACTCTCGATCCCTGTATTTGCTCTTATTTCTGTAAAACTGACTTGCCCCTTTAGTTTAAAAATGAACCTTAAAGCAGTGTTCTGTATTTTCTCAAATCTTTTGATATCTTTTTTCATAAACAGGTCCCATACCGTGCAACCGTACTCTAAAAGTGGCCTCACCGAAGAAAAATAAGCAATCTGCCGAGTTTTTGTGTCAGCATGCTTTAAAACTCTCCTTAGCATATGTAATGTTCTATTAGCTTTGCTTATTATTTTTACATAGTGAATTTCCCATTTCAGGCTATTTTGCAACTCAATGCCAAGATATGGATGTGAATCAACATTGTCTAAACGTTGGTCACATAAAAAATAACTTGCTTTTGAATTCGACTCTCCAACTGAAAGAACGGCACATTTAGAAACATTAAAAGTCAATTGCCACTCATTAGAATACTTTTGGAGTACCCTAAGGTCTTGCTGCAATACCGCTTTGTTGACGCAGGAATTAAATAAAAGAGTATCGTCAGCAAACAGTCGGCATTCTGACACCATAAGGTCTGGCAAGTCATTAACGTACAATAAAAAAAGAAGGGGTCCCATAACTGACCCTTGGGGTACTCCTGAGTTAATTGGACAAAATGGAGAGTTGGCATCTTCCACGGAAACAAATTGCCTTCGGTTAGATAAAAAATCCCCTATCCAAAAAATAAGTTTTTCATTTATATCGTAATAGTTGAGTTTGAGTAAAAGTTTACGATGATTCACAGTATCAAATGCCTTAGAAAAATCTAATATGATTACATCTGTAATAATTCTATTATCCAGATTAGAAGCAAGATCGTTAACTGTATAAACAGGCTGGGAATCACAAGATCTTCCACTTCTAAATCCATGCTGACTATCGTGCAAAATGTTGTATGTGTTTAGATGATCATGAATTTTAGAAGATACAATATGTTCGAGAAGTTTACAAGTAATGCAAGTCAAAGACACTGGTCTGTAGTTAGTGGGTAATTCTTTACTTCCTTTTTTATAAATAGGTATGACCCATATTACGAATATGTTTCGGCAAAAATAGCAGTTAGTTATTTCTATATATATTAAGTTTAATTTTCTTTCATTATTGCTTATTAGCTATGATTAAAGTTGTCCATGGGCTTTCGATATGATTCAGAACCACGTAACACATGAGATTTGCATAAACGTAAAACATGGCTAGCAAAATGTTAAAAGTTCATGTGATCTGATGTAGAAGAGTACGAGATTACTTAACTGTATATAGGTATATGGTCAGTCCGTACCTTACGAAGGGTTAAGATAGACTGGCGTATAGCAATAGCACGACAATTGTCGACAAAACGACTAAGAATGTTTTTATCTAAAATTTTATTTACGATAATATATATGTATTTCCTAGCAAAGTCGTTGATATAAGTATATGTTAATAGCAAATGCAATATGTGACTACCTCAATTCGGTTAAACAAAGCAGCGTTGAACAAATTGACAGTGTTTGATACAACTGTCCTAAAATACGAACTGTTCATTTGCGACTGATCTAAATTATAGGTCAAAGGGCAATACGCTGTGAAACTTAGCTTTACTGTAGGTCAAGGTTAACTTTCAAAAGGTCATAATGTCAATTCTCGGCCAATTATTGAGTCTTCCGGTCCACATCAGCGCCAGCTATCATTTCCCATTGGCAATACCGGGTAAGATCAAAGTTCGTTTGACAGTACTAGTTAGAAATAAAGCGCTGCGTCTAAAACACTATTTTGTGGGAAAATAGAGGATAATAAATTAAAATAGTTTTAATATTTAAGACGTTTGTAGTTAGTTTGCAAGGTATGCGAAGATAACATGTTATTCAAACATTGCGTGGAATTTGGAAGGAAAATGTTTAGTAGATGGTAAAACTATAAAACCGTCACCTCTATATTGGTACGGCATGATAGTATTATGTTTCCATTGTAGTGTGGCTTCAGTGTTTCATTTACTCCTCAATTTTGCTCAGCTTTTAGCATTTGTTTCATATATTTCTTATGCGAAGTTAGTTAATGAGGGAGATTTCACCATTCATCTTAGCATTTTTTTACTTTTCGATTGGTGTTATTTTTAAACATTGAAATTGCTTTTAGGTGTAGCTACCATAAATCTATATGTAGATGATACTTCTGCGTAGGCTATGTAGTTCATAATATGAAAGTACTTTTTTTGCTGGTTGTGAAAGACCACATCCAAATTTATAAGCAAAATTTTCAAGTTATTTTACATGTGCACATTAAGTATAACTTTTATCATTTGTAAAATGATATGTTCGTTTTGGCTCATCCTCGGGAGTTACATTTCAATTATTTTCATGTTTTTGTAGCTGTTAAGGATCAGACACCGAAAAAACAGGACTGACTTATATTATAATATTAGTGATGGATCAGATTACTCAAGCTATCGAACCATTAAGAGAGTTTAGTAAAGATTCTATTCGATTAGTTAAGCGCTGCACAAAGCCAGATTGGAAAGGTATGATTATTACAATTAGTAAAGTGATTGTATATTCTAGACCTCAAGACTACAAATATGTTATTTAAAGTGTGTGGAATCAGTGGAGGACTGCAATGACCTTCATAGCTCAATATTATTATTAGCTGATAATTTATCGATAAAGTGTCTCAAAATAATTTGCAAAGCTCATAGCCAGCTGCCCAGCCATGCTTCCCGGACTTCATCTAAACATTTGCAAATAGCATTGACAAGCTCCACCAAAAGAAGTATTGCTGGGATGAATATCACCATAACAACATTCATATCCGATTCTTTGTTACTGTTCTACCAAATCATGTCACTCTCGATATAGCACCGGATTTTAGTTTTAGAATTTTGTTGTGAATTTTGTTCCTTTTTTACTTGCAGAATTTCAAAAGATTGCTGTAGCTACTGCCATTGGATTTGCCATCATGGGTTTCATAGGATTCTTTGTCAAACTAATACACATTCCAATCAACAACATTATTGTGTAAGTTATAACTATCAGTTAATCCGTGTTTTGTTTGCCTTAGGGTTGCCTTAAAGATACGGATAGTCTCGAAGGTTAGCTCAGTTCTAGCATATTCAGCTCCATGTTTTATGTATTCAACTTCAGAATTACCAAAATATGTCTTTAGTAACCCATGTATTCCATAGCATAGGGACATAAGTCATCTATATTTTCTAAGTTTAACACGTGTCATTGCTGGTGTGTTTTCCAGTATCTATTTAAAACAACCATCCTATTTGCAGAGGCTGAGGTCTGACTGGTCGCCAAGAAGAAAACAGATTTTGTAGATATGTGTTTTATATGCCACATACAATTTCTAATATTATTACATTGTTACACATTTTAGAAAATAAACTTTATTGTTATACGGTACTTCGAAGACAGCGGCCATTAGAAGACAACTACCAGAAATACTAGAAATGCAGTGGCGATCAGGGCAAGAGAAAGAAGGCACAATTCTCAACAGCATTCACATGTTATATTACGCATCACTATTTAAATATAATTAGCACCATGTCGGTAATGGATAAAAAAAAAAGATAAAAATATACAATAAGTAGTGATTGTGAAGATCAGATGGCTAAAACAATAACAATTCATAATTTGTATATGAGTAGAACTGATGGCTATCTGCCTCCTACCACAGCAGATACATGCGATATGCTACCCTTCTAGGATAAATATGTGGCAGAAATGAGACATCAACTACACGAAAAAAACATTTATATACGCTGAAATACAATAAAATATCTAAAATTGTTCTAAGCTCTATGGTTCTACAACTTGCAAATTTACAGAAGATTATTACAATATCTTTATTCGGGAGGAAAATTCTTTGAGGAACTCATTTTTGAGGAGCGATCTACAAAAAGTAATGAATTCTACACATGTCAGCAGGTATGATTTCATTATTTCTCAGCCTAGAGCCCACAAACCGGGCTAACAAAACAAAAACTTTACTACTTCAAAACTAATATACAATATCTCAAGTCATGTTCCTGTATCTGAGATGCAGGAGCCTTACTTTTCGCAACATTTTATAGGCATTTGAAGAAGGTTGCAGTAGGAATGTTCATTGTTAGTAATAATAATAATGGCCAATAATATCCTATTGGTGCGAAAAAAATGCATTGCAGCTGTAATTCACCCCACAAGTGAAAAATTTCATTGACAAGGTTTACCTTGTGTATTAATCTGCACCTTGATTGTAGTTGGTATACTACACCAACTGCAATTTCATTATAGATGTGTGCTTTGAAAACAGCACAATGTTCACATTTGGTGGATAGGTACTCGAGATGGCATAGTCGTTGTTACCAACTTAAAGAACTTGAGCCATCTGCAAGTTCTGATGTAAAATAGCATGAACCTAACTAAAACGATACCTTGATTCTGCTGTGATGAAAGTTTCCTAGCATTATCCGAGCTTTGTTCAACCACCAGCAGCATTCTCTGTGTTGTCTAATATAGAAAATAACCAGTCAGTGATTGTTACCAACACTTGAGTTCATGAACATATCGAGGAACTAACTCCAAATAAGTATACGAGAGGAATCAATCATTTCTTAATCGGGTGGTTACAATAAAATGAGGGTGATGGGTTACAAGAACAATGAGTAGTTAACTCACCAAATCCTTCAGCCTCAAATTGAGACGCTGCTTGTCATTGTTCAGTTTCTCAATATCATCTCTGGCATTCTTTGTTTTGGCAGCTTCCAGCAATGCGATATGCGAATCCTTTTCGCTAATGGCAGCTAGTATGGCTTCCTGTCTGCAGACATTGATCATATGATTAGATCAATATAAATTCATAGCGAATGATTACAGACACCCAAATATGATATGACCGATGATTACCAATAGAATCACAAATAATCCATAAGTAAAACTTATATCCAATGTCAGACAAAGGAGACAACTCTCCAATCAACCACTCCAACTCACTTCATCTCATATAGCTCTTCCATATGCCTCCCGCGCTCTGCTACGAGCTTACGAAGCTGCTCATTTTTATCTTGTAAACTTTCTTCTAGATCGTGTACATGTATGCTAATCTCAGTGGCTTTGGCTACATCTCCCTTGTACTATTAAACACACAATAAGACTAAATGTAACAGTGTTTCTCTACGAAGGCTTGAAAACAAGATAACAAAGTAGAGAGTCATTGTAGAAACTTACTTGCTGAATAAGTCTTTCTTGTTTGTCTATTTCTTCCTTCTGTGTCGCTACAACCATCTCACACTTGGCTGTAATCTTAACACTCTGCTTCAACGCTTCTTCCAGCTCCTCGATACGTGCCTTGTACCTCTTTGTGCGAGCCTGTTTTATACAATTCACCTTGCAGTACATGCCGTATCTCCAAATCTACACAACTGTTAATAATGATACTTTGCACTACATGCCGTATCTCCAAATCTACATAACTGCTAATAATGATGCCTCGATCCACCAACACAAGGAATATGACTGCCTGCATCTCACTTAAGTTATACATATCACATTATTAATGTCTCTATTAGACAGGCAGTACGCTTACCTGCATCTCGCTCACATTGATGTCTCCATTAGAATCGGCACTGCCTGCACTCTTATTGTCCTCTTGTCGCTGAGTTTTTTTGAGGTTGACGAACTTCTGCTTCACCTCTTTCAGCTGCCTGTAATGTTATGAGGTAGAGTCAGAGCACTGCATATCGAGAGCAGCATGAATCAAATGAAGGCATGCGCTACCCTCAAACTGTATTGTTTAGCTGCCATTTTAACCAACCCAAATCTATAGGTTAGACTAGAAGGAGTGTCAACATGGAGTGTCAACATCTGCAACAAATATCTCCTTGCCAAGTGGGCTAAGGACTAAGAGTGCAAGAGTGGAAGGCAAGGAAAACTCACTCCTGTAGCTCCCTGATCTGTTTATCCTTGTTGTGTTTTTCATTCTCCATTGCCTTGAGTATTTCAAGGAGGCGATCAATCTCGTGCTGGTACTTTTGTAGTTGCTCAGCCTGTTCCTTGGCATGCTCAGACATTTCATTAATCTTTGCCAGTTGCTCTGCACTTTGCTTCTGCTGAAGGGCATTATCATTCTTCAGCTGAAACAAATATGCAAGCACTTTGTCGACTGCTGCAGGTGACAAATATGCAAGCACTTTGACGACTGCTGCAGGTGACCAATATACAAGCATTTTGATGACAGTTGACAGATATGCAATTATTTTGCTGCAGGAAGTCGATTAAGAATCACACCAGACAACCGCTGGCGATAATTAATATGTAACTTTAACTGTTACAAACTGTTGAAATAAATTTTTAACGCTCAAACTGATGATGAAAAACAGAAAAGCTCATTCTTCTGATACAAAAATTATCAAAGCAATAACAAGAAAAATTTAAAATGGTACAAATAATAATTTGGGTTAAAATAATTTTCCATCAAAGGCCTGTAGTGCATTGACACTTGAAGTGCGAGTGGCACCAGAGATGTCTGTGAACATCCAGAAGATCAACATAGCGTATATATCATCTTTTTAATGAAGCAATACTTCTGGTAAAGCAATGCATTGTATAAGACAAACAATTGAAATATATGCATCGTCTTTCTAAAACATCATAATAAAATATTAATTGTCAGTTTTATGTAGACAACGTAAATATTGCTTGCAGTTAAATAGTAGTGATCTACGATCCAAGTCTTTACTGGTTGAATACGGATAAATAAGAACTTTTCATTGACGATGGCTAGTTTATATTTTTGTAACAAAAGATATTAGATTATTGTAATGGTAGCAGTAGACTTTCCAACAGTACTTCAAAATGCCTATCTACTCATCTACTCAAACTCAAGGTGAAATTGGCAAGGTGCAAGCATCTTGGTGCCATGGATTTTTGGAAGCAAACATACTTCCGCCCGCTACTGCTTGCTTACCTTGCTAACATTGTTGTTCAGCGATTCCACTTCCTGTAGTTTCACACTGCAGCTCTTCTCTGATTGGTTGAGCTGTGAATCAAGTTTTAGCTTCTGTGACTTTAACTCTGATAGATTTTCTTGCAATGATAATATTTCAACCTTCAAGAAGTCAGAAATACAGTTTACATATTACGAAAGGTTTAAGTAGATACACTGACTATCCTTAAAACTAAGCCCATAGCTGTGTAAAACTCTCTAGGGCATGACTATGTGCTAGTGTATGCATACACTAGTAGTACACACTAATAGTACACACTAGTAGTATACACTAGTAATATGCAGTAGTAGTATAATACACTAGTGATATACACTAGTAGTACACTCTAGTAATATACATTGGTAGTACACACTACTAGTATACACTAGTAGTGTGTACTAGTAGTACAAACTACTAGTGTATACTACCAGTACACATAGGTAACTGATGACCTACTTTGCTGTCTTCACTGGACTGTCTGAGTAGCTCGAGTTCCTTGCTCAACTCTCTGTTAGAGTTCTGGTACTCAGTTAGCTCTTCACTCCTATCGTTAGCAGCCGTATCTAGTTGCTGCTTCATCCTGATGATATATAGGTAGAACTAGTGTCTACTATCATCATCATACGATATAGCTTGTTCTTATGTATTATCACATGCAGACACAGTTAGAAAGTGTAATCTACACGTACAAAGTGTATATATATATGGATGTCAGTGATGCGGGTATACAGCAAGATGTATGGCTCACTCATGTGAGCATATAGTTAGATATGTGTGTAATGTGACAGAGGTGAAAAGCAAAGAGAAATGATCAATGGCACATGCGGGGAGTGACATTACCTAACTATTAAAGGAGATATTTTGCCTGCTAACCTCGCAACTTGCTGGTTGTTGTTTCAAAAATTTCTAAGCTCATTATCGCACAAAACATCAAAAATGATTAGTTGAGATTAGACACTGACCTCTCCAACTGTTTGTTCTTCTCATCTAAAGAGGTCTGGAGTTGATCGATTGTTTCATTATGAGTAGAGGTTTTTGAGAGACTAGAGATCCGTGATTCCAATGTAGATATTTCATCATCTTTCTCTTTCAAAAGCTCAGCGCTGTTATCAACCTATACAGAGTGGCTGTGTATTAGAATGAACTGAGAGATTATTCTAACAATACCAAATACTGGGCCATCAGCATATCTTACTTAAGCTTGTAAACCCTCTGAATTACAAGAAAAATACAAGCAATATTCAACCACCACTGAGACTTGAGGACTCATGCACTTCTGAGTGTACCAGACTCGGCCACAAAGGACATGATCTGCTGACTAACTCATAGTGACATCTCATGGTGAAGGCTCCCCTAGCTGCGCCATACAGGCAGGTTAAGGTTTGTGCTTTGCTAACTGAGCCACATTAAGGGTATGGCCACACGTAACAAATTATTCGTTCATTCTGACCGAATTCACGAATTTCACAGAATTCACAGATATTTACACCCCAATGCCTGTAGACTACTAGCAGTACGACACTGACGCCTCGGGGCAAGTGATATGACAGAGCACACATAGTTACTACCTGTAATATAAAATACAGTGCAGTTATAAAAGCAAGGAGAGCATGACACTGTTTACAACAAAATACTTCAGGTGATATCAACAATGTAAGACTGCTGAAATTTAGCTGTTTGTTATTTGTAATCTCAGTCCAGCATTTTAATAACAATTTACTGAAGTCTTCATTGCACATGCTTAAAACTGTGTAAAGTTTGTTGTGATGTTCACTCGAACCTTCATTACGAAGCGTCCAAATGGTTAGAACAAAGACTATTACAAATAGTTAGAAAAAAGGCTATAACAAATGGTTAACACAAAGCTGTTACAAACAGTTAAAAGCCATTAGAAATGGTTAAAATAAAGACCATTACAAATGGTTAGAACAAAGGCTATTACAAATGGTTAGAACAAAGGCTGCTACAAATGGTTAGAAGAAAGGCATGTTATTACAAATGGTTAGAACAAAGGCTATGACAAATGGTTAGAAGAAAGGCTATTACAAATGATTAGAATGAAGGCTATTAGAAATGGTGAGAAAAAAGGCTGTTATAATTGGTTAGAACAAAGGTTATAACAGTAGGTTAGAACAAAGGCTATTAGAAATACTGTGAACAGTGGTTAATAGACTCAAATTCAGCCAGTGCAAAGTCTCGACACTGCACCGCTAGCATTCAACATAGCAATCGTACACGTAGCATGCAAATTTATTAAGTTAGGAATTACAATTCAGCAAGAAATATAATTAATTTAGGTCAGGGGTTCCCAACCTTTTTCATTAAGTTCCCCATTATGCCTTTTCATACATTTGATTCCCCAAGCACTTTTAACTCACTTGACTAAAAACAACCGATACAAATTATACTCCCATTTTATTGTACATTTTTTAACATATAACATAATATAAACTTTTATACAGCACACATGCAACACACAACAATACATGACCTTCAGTTTGGCAGTGGAATGATTTATGACTAGGTTAACTTACTTTCCAATCAAAATCTGGATGGATGTGTTCACATATATCTGGGTTCTGACTAGTAGCTCATTATTAGCAACTAGTGTTATAGATAAAACCAAAATGTTAAATGCACTGCAGTCATAAATTAAAAATTTATCAAATCAAACACCTCTCTGTTCCCTCCTTGTATATTCAAAATTCTCCCTAGGGGGAATTCCTCCCTGGTTGGGAACCTCTGATTTAGATAGCCTCCCAACTACCAAACCATATTTTTGTTGGTCTTTGAGGAAAACACCTTAAGCCAATGAGAGATCAAATGGAAAGGAAAATAACATAATATTTTAAATAGAAATATATTGTATTTGTTGAATAAAATTTAAATCAATTGAAACAAATTGTTAAACCCAGATTAGCCAAGCATCAGAAATGATCATTGTTCATTGAAATATTGTTCAACCAGAAATGGCTGTTCATAGACATGGCTACCTGTGTTTGACAGCGACTTACCCTACTTTTAATCTCTTGAAATCAGCTTTAGATGGGTAAAGCTACTAAATACACGCCAACAGTCAGTTAGTTAAAACTCACCGGATAGGTGGATCTATCGAAACAATCATGGTTTTAAACTGGCTACAGTGGCCAAAACATTGATGTTAAATATGGTTTTATTAGCGCTATATTAGATCAACAACTATTTGAGGATTAAGATGTACATACGGTGTCAGGTCAAATCCTACATGACACGACACGTGAAACCATGTCATGACATGACTAGAAGAGATGTGACAGAAGTCTAACACAGCATTATATTTTAATACAAAAAAACTAATAGGGGAACACAAACTAAAAACTATTGACTGCTGTCAACAGGTACTGTCAACAGGTACTGTCAACAAGATACTGTCAACAAGATGCTCCCAACATGTACTCCCAACATGTACTCCCAACATGTACTCTCAACAGATACTGTCAACAAGTATTGTCAACAGATACTGTCAACTGGTACTGTCAACATCTACTCTTAACATGTGCTGTCAACAGGTACTGTCAACATGTGCTGTCAATAGGTACTGTCAACAGGTATTTTTAACAGGTCAAGTCAACAGGTACTGCAAAATGTATTTTCAACAGGTACTGTCAACAGGTACTGTCAACGGGTACTGCGGTATGAAATAAGGAAAGCATCTAACCTTCTTCTGAAGAAGTGTGATCTTGCGCGCGGACACTTCACCTTCATACCTCACGTCTGCCAGGTCACCCTCTAGTTGAATCTTATCTGTTTTCAATGACTCGAGCTGAGAGTTCTTCTTCTCCAGATCAGAGTCTCTATCTCTCACTTGCGCCTCAAGCCGATTCATCTAGAAGAAGAGACGTGAGTCACAGTCAAACTAAAACTTGGTTGGTATGAGAGCATGACACAGTTGGTATAAGAGCATGACACAGTTGGTATGAGAGCATGAGAGTGTTTCAGAGACGACTAACTCAAACTACAAGAGAGATACCACGATTAATAACTGTAAGTTTTCTATATCAAATATTGTCAGCAGATCAAATGTAATGTCCTTCTATTCACACTGAGCGGTTTGATTCACAGTTGCTCAAAGTAGGTGTAAAGGAGTGCAGTGAAAACAGATCAGTCTGATTGAAGTCTCTAATAAGGAGAGCTAGTTGAGAGATATCTGTTAGATAACATGCTATAACATGCTACAACAGGTATTGCTCAGGGCAGCTTGAAAAACTTACACAGTAGAAAAATTTATAACCATCAATTTTTATGATTAATATTTAAAAGCAAATCTCAAAACCTGAAACAGAAAAGGCTTCATTTTAGGCTGCTCAGAGAGGAAAGATAATTGGAGTTAGCAGCATGTAGAACACATGGCTTCAAGGTAGGAGCAGCCCACATCCCAGGTGAATCATGCAGCCAGATGGACACCCTATCACGCCGGAGGGAGAGAAAGCAGCTCCAAATAGAATAATTAGACAATAATTAGACGGTGGAGACATCAATCACCAGCCTCCACCAACATATATAGACTCACTTACTTTTTCTTCCTGCAGGTAAACCCAATAGAAAAGGATGAACATTTGATAAACATATCATAGCGCATTTAATCCTCATATTCAACCACCTGACCTGCCTCAACCACCTCACCTACCACAACCACCTCACTTGACCTGCCACAACCACCTCACCTGACCTACTATAACCACCTCACCTGACCAGCCACAACAACTTCACCCGACCTGCCACAACCGCCACAACCACCTCACCCGACCTGCCACAACCACCTCACCCGGCCAGCCATGGGTGATCCCACTTGACCAATCACTCTATTAGCCACACAAAAGTAGCAGTGTGTAAACCATGTTTTAAATGCATTATACAAGATGCTAGTTGGTATACGTCATGCACATGTAAATCTATATTCAACAGTTTACAATCAGTCAGAATATGGACTATGTTTACACTATACACGGACACACGGACAAACACAGCTTGGGTTTTGGAAATCAATAAAGAACAGATAATCACTGGTACAGTGGAACGCTTCGGTTCTCGACCAATTCGGTTTTCGACCAATTCGGTTTTTGACCAAAATATTTTAGATTGGTTCGTCTCGGATCTCGAACATAAATTCATTTTTCGACCAAACCGGAGCATGCGCATTGGAATTAAATGTTCGGAATAGCTTCGAAAACATCATGGAAACATTTGTTAACAAAGGGATAAGCAAGTTCATAAATTCTTTCCAAAAAAGAAGCAACCATCTGGGACGACGTTCCTCTACCAAAGAGATTTGCTAGGGAGACAACTCCTCCAGTCGCGTTACCCTAAATTGTTTCGGAGGAGGATTCGCCTTCAGAGCTGTGAAATAAATGTGCCATTGCTGTTTATACTTTCTTTTTCACACGATTTTTGAAGTAAATGATCTGTTGCATTTTTTTCTGTTTCATGATTAATTTCTACAATTTTCAGTATTGTATTTTAACTTAGCATGTTTTCGATTTTTTAAGAGCAAAATGTACGAAATTTTCACTTTTTGTTTTCTTTTTTCATGCTAATAGATAGAAAATCTTTCATTAAAATTAAACACAGTCTATATATATACCAGTTTTGATTTATAGTATGTAGTATGCAGTATAGTTTATAGTATGAAGTATACAGTACAGTTTATAGTATGTAGTATACAGTACAGTTTATAGTATGTAGTATACAGTACAGTTTATAGTATGTAGTATAAGATACAGTTTATAGTATGTAGAATACAGTACAGTTTATAGTATGTAGTATACAGTACAGTTTATAGTATGTAGTATACAGTACAGTTTATAGTATGTAGTATAAGGTACAGTTTATAGTATGTAGTATACAGTACAGTTTATAGTATGTAGTATACAGTACAGTTTATAGTATGTAGTATACAGTACAGTTTATAGTATGTAGTATAAGGTACAGTTTATAGTATGTAGAATACAGTATAGTTTATAGTATGTAGTATACAGTACAGTTTATAGTATGTAGTATATAGTAGTTTATAGAATGTAGTATACAGTACAGTTTATGGTGGTAATATTAAAATAATACTTTACCAAAGTTTTTTTTTCGACTTTGAAAGGATTAAAATTTACATACATTAATTCTAATGGGAATAATTGTTTCGGAACAACTCGGTTTTCGAACAAACTTCTGGAACAGATTATGTTCAAGAACCGAGGTTCCATTGTATTTGTTTAAAAAAGTCACTTCATGAAATTCTTAAGGCATTTCCAAAACATTACGCCAATGCAGTTTCAATTATAGCGTATAAACAACAAATATTTTCAAGTTTGAAATATTTAACTTTTAACAGAAAAATGCACTTTTTAGCCAATGCCTGCAAACACAACAACCTCTACATAATATCTTAAACGAATGATAGTATAAGCAGTATAAACTAGGCTGAAGCAACTCGCAATAGCAAACTGGTTTAGTAAATACAAGGAAATTATGTCAGACAGCGAATGTCTGCAACAACAGAATGAAACTTTGTTTCAGCGATAGGGCTCTGCTGCAAGCAGTTCTTTGTAGTCAGCTCGTCAATTTATAATCCATTCACAAAAAAGAAAAATTAATTTAATCTCTTGTGTTAATGACCAGAAGAAAGGTTTTCATCATGATACACGCTTTTACTATAATTTACTCAGTAATCCTTTAGAATCACTGATATTCTTATGAATTGTCTATTTAAATGTTGTCTAGTGTTAAGTTGGCATTTGTTTGCTAAGCTCATGTTTCATGCAGTTATTTTACATCGAGCACAGCGCTGACAGGCGCAATATAAGACTGTCAGCAGCCCACTTGAACCACTTAACATTTGACAAAGCTGAAAACAAATCGGTCAATTTAGGGCAGAAGGATGTCCACTGCTGGTCATCAGTAAAAGCTCAGTTATTGTAATAAAACATGCAAATTATGAATAAGGGCGTATTCTAATTATGTTTCGCGCTGCAAAGTTGAAAGATTGAAAGATGTCCTACTGAAATGATCCGCACCTCATTTTTGACTAGATCAATGTTGGCATCCTTGGTCTGCAGCTGCTGCTTCAAGATGTCGATGTGCTGCTCAAGGTCACTACGCTGACTTTGTATCGAGTCTATCCGAGACTGAAGAGAGCAGATCTCCGTCGATTTACTAGAGCACTCGAGCTTTAGGTTTTCCAGCTACATATGAATAGAATACACTGTAGTGTACTGGCTGCATATGAATAGAATACACTGTAGTGTACTGGCTACATATGAATAGAATACACTGTAGTGTACTGGCTGCACATGAATAGAATACACTGCAATGTGTGACAGAGTTCTAGCTGTTTAATTGTTTTTTAGCTATTTTGCGTCTCAGCAAAACATGAAATTATTTACAAAAAGGCAGTCATAAATTTTCAACTAATTATTCAAGGACAAATTCCTCTTTTTACATACACTCAAAATGTGCTTGTCATTCATAACAAATAATGCACCGAGTATTGTACAAGTAGAGCTGGTAAATCAGTAAAAATTGCTTCCAGAGGCAAAGGTCATATGCATGTCAACAATGACAACGGTTATATGCTGACGCTGTCGCATAGCTGTGATAAATTAGGAGCTGCATGAAGGGCAGACCGGCAAGTTACAAATTACTTAAAATAAACTACATAACTTGGAGTTGTCACCACACCGAGTGGTACTAAATGCTGAATTGGCCAGGAGTTATGCACTCACCTTAGACTTGAGAACCTGTTCATGGCTGTGGAGAGCCTCTATATGTCGTTTCTCTTCACTCACTTGCTCACTGCTGCTGTTTCTAATTTCATCCACTTGTTTCTCAAGGCTCTGAAGTTCCTTCTCCAGCTCCGAGATTCTAGTATTCTGGCAATGTTAGAGTCAAAGAATGAAATGGAAAGTAACTGTCACATGTAGCCAACTGTCACATGTAGCCAACTATCGCATGTAGCCAACTGTCAAATGTAGCCAACTGTCGCATGTAGCCAACTATCGCAAGTAGTCAACTGGCGCATGTAGCATACTGCCGCATGTAGCATACTGCCGCATGTAGCATACTGCCGCATGTAGCCAACTGTGAAGTCTAACCAACTGCCATATGTACCCAACCCTCGTGTGTACATATGTAACACATACATAGATACACCATGTACTATTTTGCAATAAGCCTTACATATACCTATACTTAACACTTACACATAACAAACAGACACGCAAGCTACAGCGAGCTATCATGTTCTCTTGTTTTATCATGTGTACTATGATTATTAGACTACAATCTACTGCTGTCAACTCATGTTAGTGCGAATGCTACATGTAGATACAGTGTACTTAATAATGGCAACTACCAGATAAACACTTCCATCATTCTTCTCTGGCTGACAGTCAAATGGAAAAGGCATTGAAAGGAAAACTTGGAAGGCACAGCGTGTGCTAGGCTGCAGCAGGCGGCGGCAGTGACAATACTAGTAAGGTCAACAAGTTATAGGTAGAGCACCAAACCTTCATGTCTAGCAGTGACTGAACATCATCCAGGTTCTTGCTCTGCCGGTTTGCCTGGCTCACGCTCGAGTGAGCCTGACTCAACTCCATCTTTAGGTTGGACAGTTGCTGCAGCAAATGACAATAAAATATACAGTAATATACAATGTGTTCACTGAGGAGCTACTATTTTATTAAAAACATATCGTAAAACCTCTATTCGAACGCCACCTTTAATTGAAAGCCACCTTCATTTGAACGCCACCTCTAATACAACGCCACTATTGGAGAAGGGTTGAGAAATACAGCACCACTCTTTAATTGAACGCCACCTCTATTTGACCGCCACTGACATTTTTTAATCTTTACGAACCCATAATAGCAAATGATCAGTAGAAAGGTGTCCGCAAAATGGTACTAATAAATTAATAATGACTCGGTTAGATCAACAATTAATTTTTTCGTTGATGTTGTAGTCGTTGCAATGGCATTAATGGTGTAACTGAGAAAGATCGATCATCACAATCATCAGAACTACACTCTTATTCAAAGTCACCAAGGTCTAAATCCGATTCATTGTCTTCAGAATCATCCATAATGTGGTTCACAATCTGACCTAAAAACTTGAAGCATTTGATGATAGATGAGAATACTCTCAAGGAACACCATACGACGCAATAGCATTCATTGTTATGGCGTATCGAAGTCTGTTTTCCAACTCCAAAGCTTTATGGTTTTTTCTAAACTTTTAAAGGCACACTATCGAAATAATTGATAACTGCATCCTGCCAATATTTTGGGTAAAAGTAGTCTGTTCCTTGCTTAACTTGGTTTGATACTCTGACGTATATGAAAAACAGTTTAGTGAAAATTCTGGGCCTGACAGCATTAATGTTGCTTCACACAAGGGAGAGTGCAAAATATAGGTGACAACAGCATAGCTTCACCCGTTTTTTGTTCGGAATTTATTTTCCCAAAACTCTGACGAGCTAGTCAAAAAATACAGCGCCACTCTCTATTAGAACGTCACCGCTAATAAAATGCCATTATAGGGGAAGGGTTAAAAAATACAACGCCATGGCGTTCAAATAGAGATTTGACGGTAATTGTCAATGGGGATTGTTGATAACCAATCGTATTGGTGATGAGCACAGGTTGAAGCTGGTATATAGATACATCTTACAAGAAGTAAATAAGTAGCTAGACTTGATGAATAGACTTGATATCAAATGAAACTAGGTAAGTAATGTTAAGTAATGCTAAGTAATGTTGACATCTCACTATAAGCCTATAAAACATGAACAATTTCAAGAATAGAATGTAACAAACCTGTAAGAATACATTCATCTTGCCAGCTGTGGATTCGCTTTAGGAATGAACAAAATCGGCGCTAGTTATTATATTATCCAAAACAATTGAAAGCCAATGAGATAATCTCTTTAGAGATTTCAATGGAAGTTAATTAGCGAGAGGATTATTACGATAATATGTAATGCTGGTGTTATTATAGCAATCTATGGGTAGCCAGTAGCGATTCTATTTGACACAATAGACCGAATAGAGAAAGAGAACAATAGAGATACAACTGCATTACGTGAGTTAATTACAGTGGCTTCAAACAATGCTAGCAAACAACTGAAGAGGAGTCACTGATTGATTCTGTCTGCCACTCTAAAGTCTCAGAGATAAACTCATATTATACCCATAAGAGTGATTTCATGAGAGACAGTCACCACCAGTGATACTCTTCCTAGTATTATTGTCTGATTTCAGAGAGAATGCTTATGGGCTCTGCGATATCAGCAAAATAACAGCAAGCCTCATGTTGTCATAATCACACTGTCAACTACCCGGTACACAGGCATTACCTAGCAAGTACTCGAACAATGGATACAGGCTAAGTAAAGGTTACTGCATTTTCTGGGAGAGTCCTACACTACGGTTCCATTCTGCGAATGATGCAGATTTGGAGTTGTGCACACGTTGAGTTACCGTGCAATAAGTGTTACATAAATGTACATTAGTATGTTGAGGATTAACGCAAGCGCTTTGTTGGATTAATGCGGCGCATTTGGAACCCCTCAAATAAAAAAAGAACAGCTGAAGTGTGTTAAACATTTAAAATGGAATAGCTTGCAGGCGGCACTTTCTTGTGCATCATTCGCAAGTGTCGTTTTTATCTTTCGCGACCGTGAAACATTCGGTGAAAATTTGCGAGTAACGAAGCTCGCTTGACTTTTACCGTTTTTGTTTAGCGGACAGCGTTAACTTGTGTATCGACTGCGTTATGGAAGCATAGCGCTAGTGAGACCGCCGCTGACTCACCACGAAGTAAGAGATACGAGTGAGGTGGAGTAGGGGAATGAATACAGTACTAAACAAATAAATACCCGCTGTAATTTGCTCGATTCTTCAACAGCGTTCTTTGTATCATTCTCAGCACTGGACAGTTGATGCTGCAACCTGCCTATTTCACTCCTCAGGTCGTCCTTCTCTGCCTCACTGTTCAGTATTGTCTCTATCGGTATGTTTTTGGTCTAGACAATAAAAGTATAAGACAGCATGGCAGTGGCCTACGCAGGAAACACACAAAGGGTATAAGAGAAACAGGAATGGCTGTGCCAGTACACATCCACTCACATAATATAAATTTACAGGGAGACTGCTAGGAGTGTCATTTTACACCTCTATCTATGCCTGCAACTATAACTAGAGCCCGTTAGACAAACCAACCTGAAGCATTTCTACGAGCTTGTTTATGCTCGCATCTCTCGCTGCCAGAGTCTTCTTCTGCAGCTCTATTCGCTGTTCCATTTCAGTGACTGTACTTTGTAAAATGCGCAGTTCCTGTTTATAACACAGAAACCTTGACCTTGCTGGTGTAAATACAATCTTAAATGCAAAAATAGCTATCATAGGTCACAGCCACACAGAGACTATCCTTTAATATAAAAGACATTATTAAACTTTAGAAAAACGAAAGCTGGACGCCTATAAATATTACAGAGTAACAAAAATATGAACTTTTACACCAATCTTATATAAATCCAATTAAATGATTTTAGGTAAATTAATATTGAAGAAAACAATGTTTCATACTAAATTTTAAACATGTAAGTGATAATAATTGTTAGCAAGAATACACGAGGATTTATGCAAATATTTCATGAACCAACAAGTTTACAAGTATGCGAACATACCCATGCATGAACCCATATATTTCAACTCAAAGCTTGCCTAGGTAGACCAGAGCAGACAATGACTCACTTGTACCATAACTGAAGAGAGTAGCTGGTTCTATACTCTAATACAAAATTTCTAACCTCTGAACACAATGACTCCATATTATACTAACTACAGAATAAACATTGCTTAGTTATGAGACTTATAACACTAGAGGAGTTAACATAATTGTAATTACACAAGCATGCCCATACCACTAGACATGAAAATATGTCAACCATCTAGTGCCAACAAACATGTTTATTTAAAAGAAAAAGCGAATTAATAAGTTGTCTACCACGGCATATATTCACTAGTATGCTGGGTATTTCACAGAGTGTATTATGTCATGCAGTGTTCAAGACATCTGATACGTAATATGGTATTTCATTCAGTGAACATACAATTGTTTGGGTCATATACAATATTACACCACACAACTGCGGGTGAAGGCTACCTTCTCTTGTCTGTCCTCCTCTCGGTGTTGGGAGATAACAGAGACCGGAGAACAACTGGAGTCCCTAATACCTTGTAAAGTTAGTCGTTCTTCGGCATTTTGTAACTTTGCTATGGCAACCTGTGGTCAAACAACATGTTTCAGTAAGTTTCAGGAATAGACAACTATTACAGGAATAGACAACTATTAAACCAACAGCCTTAGTCCTACCATGTTTGTACTGACACTGGGACTATACATGACTGCTATCCATGTTTGTACTGACACTGGGACTATACATGACTGCTATCCATGTTTGTACTGACACTGGGACTATACATGACTGCTATCCATGTTTGTACTGACACTGGGACTATACATGACTGCTATCCATGTTTGTACTGACACTGGGACTATACATGACTGCTATCCATGTTTGTACTGACACTGGGACTATACATGACTGCTATCCATGTTTGTACTGACACTGGGACTATACATGACTGCTATGTAGCAGAACTGTATAAGATCATGCTACCCTTTGCACAGACCAAATCAGTTAAATATGACCACCAAAACTTTCTCCAGCTAAACTCCTAAATTTTCCTGAGGAAAGGAGAACTTTAAATGCCAATCATACATGAGAATTATCCAGATAACAGGTTGATAGTAGTTGATAGTAGTGATCACACGAAGGTATATGTACCTAGTTGATCACATGAAGGTACATGTATGTATGCCTAGTTGATCACATGAAGGTATGTATGCCTAGTTGATCACATGAAGGTATGTATGCCTAGTTGATCACATGGAGGTATATGTACCTAGTTGATCACATGAAGGTATGTATGCCTAGTTGAACACATGAAGGTATATGTGCCTAGTTGATCACATGAAGGTATGTGTGCCTAGTTGATCACATGAAGGTATATGTGCCTAGTTGATCACATGAAGATATATGTACCTAGTTGATCACATGAAGGTATATGTACCTAGTTGATCACATGAAGGTATATGTGCCTAGTTGATCACATGAAGGTATCTATGCCTAGTTGATCACATGAAGGTATATGTGCCTAGTTGGTCACATGAAGGTATGTATGCCTAGTTGATCACATGAAGGTATATGTGCCTAGTTGATCACATGAAGGTATATGTGCCTAATTGATCACATGAAGGTATATGTGCCTAGTTGATCACATGAAGGTATGTATGCCTAGTTGATCGCATGAAGATATATGTACCTAGTTGATCACATGAAGGTATATATTCCTAGTTGATCACATGAAGGTATATGTGCCTAATTGATCACATGAAGGTATATATCTATGAGATTTGACACAAACTGAAGTTGAAGTTAGATAGCGTAAACACTGCTCCAGGAAGTATAACTGTTTAAGCTAATCAACTATGGGCAGGTATTGCTTGCAATTTTATAGCCACTGCCTAGACATAACCACTTGCAAGTACATAAGCCAATTAGGGAGATGAAATGAAAGGGCTGCTTGGGAGAGGCTAATTGAAACTGAGTCCCTTCATGTTACTTATTTAGATGTGAGCTTAGAAGCACGTATATGCTTATCTCCACCCCAGCTCTGTACATCTACATGTACCACAGCTTTATAACTCTATTCCTTCTCTACAACAGCCCTATACCTCTATTCCTCCTCTACCACAGCTCTATAACTCTATTCCTCCTCTATCACAGCCCTATACCTCTATTTCTCCTCTACCACAGCTCTATATCTCTATTCCTCCTCTATCACAGCTCTATACCTCTATTCCTCCTCTACCACAGCTCTATAACTCTATTCCTCCTCTACCACAGCTCTATAACTCTATTCCTCCTCTATCACAGCTCTATAACTCTATTCCTCCTCTACCACAGCTCTATAACTCTATTCCTCCTCTACCACAGCTCTATAACTCTATTCCTCCTCTACCACAACTTTATAACTCTATTCCTCCTCTATCACAGCTCTATAACTCTATTCCTCCTCTACCACAGCTCTATAACTCTATTCCTCCTCTACCACAGCTCTATAACTCTATTCCTCCTCTATCACAGCTCTATAACTCTATTCCTCCTCTACCACAGCTCTATATCTCTATTCCTCCTCTACCACAGCTCTATAACTCTATTCCTCCTCTACCACAGCTCTATAACTCTATTCCTCCTCTACCACAGCTCTATATCTCTATTCCTCCTCTACCACAGCTCTATAACTCTATTCCTCCTCTACCACAGCTCTATAACTCTATTCCTCCTCTACCACAGCTCTATAACTCTATTCCTCCTCTACCACAACTTTATAACTCTATTCCTCCTCTATCACAGCTCTATAACTCTATTCCTCCTCTACCACAGCTCTATAACTCTATTCCTCCTCTACCACAGCTCTATAACTCTATTCCTCCTCTATCACAGCTCTATAACTCTATTCCTCCTCTACCACAGCTCTATATCTCTATTCCTCCTCTATCACAGCTCTATAACTCTATTCCTCCTCTACCACAGCTCTATAACTCTATTCCTCCTCTACCACAGCTCTATAACTCTATTCCTCCTCTATCACAGCTCTATAACTCTATTCCTCCTCTACCACAGCTCTATAACTCTATTCCTCCTCTACCACAGCTCTATAACTCTATTCCTCCTCTACCACAGCTCTATATCTCTATTCCTCCTCTACCACAGCTCTATAACTCTATTCCTCCTCTACCACAGCTCTATAACTCTATTCCTCCTCTACAACAGCTCTATATCTCTATTCCTCCTCTACAACAGCTCTATAACTCTATTCCTCCTCTATCACAGCTCTATATCTCTATTCCTCCTCTACAACAGCTCTATAACTCTATTCCTCCTCTACCACAGCTCTATATCTCTATTCCTCCTCTATCACAGCTCTATAACTCTATTCCTCCTCTACCACAGCTCTATAACTCTATTCCTCCTCTACCACAGCTCTATAACTCTATTCCTCCTCTACCACAGCTCTATATCTCTATTCCTCCTCTACCACAGCTCTATACCTCTATTCCTCCTCTACCACAGCTCTATAACTCTATTCCTCCTCTATCACAGCTCTATAACTCTATTCCTCCTCTACCACAGCTCTATAACTCTATTCCTCCTCTACCACAGCTCTATATCTCTATTCCTCCTCTACCACAGCTCTATACCTCTATTCCTCCTCTACAACAACTCTATATCTCTATACCTACTCTACAACAGCTTTATATCTCTATTCCTCCTCTATCACAGCTCTATAACTCTATTCCTCCTCTACCACAGCTCTATAACTCTATTCCTCCTCTACCACAGCTCTATATCTCTATTCCTCCTCTACCACAGCTCTATACCTCTATTCCTCCTCTACAACAACTCTATATCTCTATACCTACTCTACAACAGCTTTATATCTCTATTCCTCCTCTACCACAGCTCTATATCTCTATTCCTCCTCTACCACAGCTCTATACCTCTATTCCTCCTCTACCACAGCTCTATAACTCTATTCCTCCTCTATCACAGCTCTATAACTCTATTCCTCCTCTACCACAGCTCTATAACTCTATTCCTCCTCTACCACAGCTCTATACCTCTATTCCTCCTCTACCACAGCTCTATATCTCTATTCCTCCTCTACAACAACTCTATATCTCTATACCTACTCTACAACAGCTTTATATCTCTATTCCTCCTCTACAACAGCTTTATATCTCTATTCCTCCTCTACCACAGCTCTATATCTCTATTCCTCCTCTACAACAGCTTTATATCTCTATTCCTCCTCTACCACAGCTCTATACCTCTATTCCTCCTCTACCACAGCTCTATATCTCTATTCCTCCTCTACCACAGCTCTATACCTCTATTCCTCCTCTACCACAGCTTTATAACTCTATTCCTCCTCTATCACAGCTCTATATCTCTATTCCTCCTCTACCACAGCTCTATAACTCTATTCCTCCTCTACCACAGCTCTATATCTCTATTCCTCCTCTACCACAGCTCTATACCTCTATTCCTCCTCTACCACAGCTCTATACCTCTATTCCTCCTCTCCCACAGCTCTATACCTCTATTCCTCCTCTCCCACAGCTCTATACCTCTATTCCTCCTCTACCACAGCTCTATACCTCTATTCCTCCTCTCCCACAGCTCTATACCTCTATTCCTCCTCTACCACAGCTCTATAACTCTATTCCTCCTCTACCACAGCTCTATATCTCTATTCCTCCTCTACCACAGCTCTATACCTCTATTCCTCCTCTACCACAGCTTTATAACTCTATTCCTCCTCTACCACAGCTCTATACCTCTTTTCCTCCTCTACCACAACTTTATAATTCTACTCCTCCCCTACAACAGATTTTAACTCCTACCATCTCACTTGTATCTGTTGTTATCTAACCATTCCTTCTACCATCTCACCCATATATGTATAGGAATAGGGTAATTTTACCCGTAATGGCCCTTACTACTACTCGACCCCGGGTATGGTAACCGTTCAATTTCTCTCACCGTCTCACCTGTTTTTCATGTTGCGCTGATGACAACATTTCCTGAGTTTTTTGAAATTTTTGTGTCTCTTCTTTCCGTAATGCACGCTCCTTCTTTAGCTCGGGAGACCAGAAAGTCTTGACACTTGCTATGTATGAATTGAGTTGGCTCTTGCTTTGCTCCAATTCACGCTGAGATATCGTATAGTCCTTGTTGAGGTCGACTAGCTGTGTCTGCAGACTGAGTATAAGCATGCTGCTTTGACTCTGCTGATACCTGTAAAGCATGCCATCAGATGCCAAAGTCAGCTGAATAATATTTCACTAGACAACAAGCAAACAGTGTAGACCGGTGGACAACAATAACAGGTGGATCAGCCAACCATTCTATAGGGTTGCAGGATATCAAGATTAGCCAGCTGTAGGAGTTGACTACTGAAGATAATACCTTGGGTGCTCATAGCCTACTTTACACCGTCTTACTTGGGTGCCGTCTCGACTCGCTGACATGTGTGGACGAAATCCTCTGTATTTACTTCATATCGGCAGCGTTACAAATACTACATATCATAAACTTGATAGAAGTGTGTTCTATCCTGAATCAGACTGACGATGACAACAAAGGAAATCACCTAGATTTTATCACGTCGATCATCTATGGAGAATAACATGACAGCGAGTAAGTTTAGTATGTGAGCGCATCATCCTCCATAGCTAAATGAGATCGATATGCTAGCAGCTGATTTAGGCCTGGAGAGAGCAGTAGGCATTGTCTAGTCCTGCGAGGGCAACTGTTACATAACATTATGATGGACATAATGTTTGCCGCAATAAATTAAACAATGCAACTACTACAAACTGTTGGCCAACGATGAGTTGATATCTACAACCTCCGATACATTCAGACAAAACCAGTGCAAGGTTTGTAATGCATATCTAAGCTGTGCTTACTTCTAACAACGACTAGGTATTCGGTCTCATTGCAAACTTGATTTGGCCATCCTACCCATAGCAGAGTGTTACAAAACAAATGTGAACAAGGCCTGAGCCTTCACCGTACATAACTCTCTCCGGCACTGCTTCCCCAGAAGCTGCCTATAACACCACAGACAATGATGAGTTTTGAATTGATGCCAATTAAGCTGCATGACAGCTATATAGTAATTAGACTCACCGGAGATCCGAGGCTGTCTCAGGGTCAGCGGGGTCAAACACCCCGTCAGCGAGAGACCTCATGCTCAAAGAAACGAGCGGATAGTCTCTGTCGAGGGAGCGGTTTCTCTGCAGACTTGATGACCTGGTTGTATAGTCTCCGGTGCCACTACGCTCAACAGATCGGTCCCTTTGATCACGGTAGCCGTAGCGACTCATGGCAGCTGACCGATCGAGGGAGCTGAACTTATCCCTCGGTTTATTTTCATGTGATTGACGAATGTCCAGCGATCCATACTTGTCCGCATATGCCTTGTCCCGCTTATGCAGCCTCGACGTGTATGGCGAGCTGGACGGCGAGGTCAAGGTTATAGGACTGATGCGTCCATCTTGATCCATCTGGACAAGAAAAGAATATGTAAGTAAAAGGCGCACGCAAGAGCGCCATTCGGGTGCGCCTAGCATCATGCACTCAAAGCTGCAGCAGCGTGGCAACTGAGGATACGCCACTCTAGCACACGACAGTCTGGGTGCTAACACCTCGAGCAGCTGGCTAGAGGCGATGATTAAAGACCAAAACGGGAAAAGATAGAGCTAGTAGAAAGCAGCATGAGCGCTCTATGAGACTCTTGGGACTATGCAGAGAACGACCAGACCCGTGCAGGAAATGATGAGCATAGTATCTAACATATTATGTATTATGTTGTTACGGACTCAAGAGTTGACCTTTTGTTGGTCAACCTCAGTCAATATGTCCAGCCTGCTGGGCTGAATTCCAGTCTAAGCGCCTAATCCCAGTTTTACATGACTACTAGTTATACGGACAGCTCTTTCAGACACAATTGCGCTTGCAGTAAAAAAAATATATATTTTGCGTTTTAAACAATATATTTCAATGCGGGTCAATTTTATATTTGGTCGGTCTCACACAAAATACTATGAGATAGCCGGATATGAGATACCATAAGATAGTCTGATTTAAGATACCATGAGATAGTCTGATATAAGATACCATGAGATAATCTGATATAAGATACAATGAGATAGTCTGATATAAGATACCATGATATAGTCTGATATAAGATACCATGAGATAGTCTGATATAAGATACCATGAGATAGTCTGATATAAGATACCATGAGATAGTCTGATATAAGATACCGTGAGATAGTCTGAAATAAGATACCATGAGATAGTCTGATAGAAGATACCATGAGATAGTCTGATATAAGATACCATGAGATGATCTGATATAAGATACCATGATATAGTCTGATATAAGATACCATGATATAGTCTGATATAAGATACCATGAGATAATCTGATATAAGATACAATGAGATAGTCTGATATAAGATACCATGATATAGTCTGATATAAGATACCGTGAGATAGTCTGATATAAGATACCATGATATAATCTGATATAAGATACCATGATATAGTCTGATATAAGATACCATGAGATAGTCTGATATAAGATACCATGATATAGTCTGATATAAGATACCATGATATAGTCTGATATAAGATACCATGAGATAGTATAATATAAGATGTCATGATATAAGATATCACTTTTCACCCAATAATACCTAATGAGAGGTATTCAATATTTATCACAACAATGTACTGCAGAGAAATTTTTTCCGTAAACTTTTCACCCAACAAAAATGATTAAATGAAAGAAGAAACGTGATTGAATTATAACTAATTGTTCACTGAACTATTCAGTTCATGTTACCCAACTAACAGACCCAGTATCATTACAAATGCTTGAATATTTATTATCCCCCTTGTTAATGGGTAAATGTTGACTCCTCAGAAGTCGTGGCAAGTAGTGGCAAGTGTGTGTCAATGTTGATTACACAGCGTAATGAGAGCTCGTAGCACCAATGAGAAGCAGCAATACCTGGGTTGTTAGAGTAGCCTTAGTTCTAAGTGAAATAGTTAGTGGGCAGTTTATTGTAGTCTGGTGTTCATAGTCCCTCTATTTCATCACAGGGAAGAACTCTAGCACTCCGTGTGCTCATGCAGTTTTCATTGGTGAGTTTTCAAACAGCAGTTCTAGCTTACCGTATTAACTAAGTTTTTAGGTAATTGGTAATTGATTTTCAGGTAACATGATATAAACAGTTACCCAGCATAGCATTGTAATACAGACAGTTAAAGAAATTCTATAGGATGAAACAATCTTCACACTGATAGAAAACTCATTACACAAAAAAAATATTTCTAGATGCAAATGCTATAGAATGTTTTGTAGAAACCTTCCACCTATCTCATGTTAACGGCTGAAATATGTTTATTTATGCTGAGCAAAAGCAGAGACCAGTCAGCACGAAGAGTTGCCTATAGCGAGACAGTGTGCTTTACATGTAGTTATACTATTGTCAAGTATGGCCCCCTCAGCACTGGCAACCATGCTCGTGTGTAAACACTATCAAATTTGTACTTACTTTTGAAAAGAAGGAGTATAGATGCTAAAAGGAAGGAAGTGAGATTAGCTTACACAGCAATGTCACGACAAGGCACAGCATACATACATACGCTATAAACAAATGCATGGTCGTACAGGAAGTGTGATAAGAGCTCGTGCGGAGCGACAAGTAGGGATCCTACACAAGTAGGTCTGGAGCTAGGCCAATGTTGTGTACAACAGACATGACGACCATAGCCAAGGCAGACATGAGCATAGAGCTGATGCAGAGGCACCCAGCGATAGCTCACACAACACCGGCTATATTCAATGATATGAACTGTCCAATCTTCCACTTGAAAAATCAATGAATGTGTAAGGAGAGGATGCCGCGGGCCTATCATTGCTGCCTAATGAATAGCATAGGATATATTACTCAGCTTTGCCCAGTTATTTCACCTCCTACCCAGCTTTACAGCCAATAAACTGAGCTAAGACAAATAAAGTGAAATGTGTAAAACACATTTGAGATAATTTTACCTGAAGACTGCCGGGGCTGTCGAGTTTGCTCGTTGAACTAAAGGCAGCGGGTTGGCGAGACTTTCTGGGGAGTCTAGGTGACATGGTATGTTGCATCGCTCCACTCGCCTTGGAAGACTCTGACGAAGTACGGCTTCTCGTATTGGCTGACATCTATACAGAGATAACAACTTATGAGAAATCTAAGCGGTTGAGTTTTTCCGCTATTCCTTTAGAGGGTTACAAATGTTACCAGCATGACACATCAAGTAGTTGGATAGATGGCTCCGCATGTACAATCAACAAAGAAATAAAGCTCAACAGCCTCCAGTCATTTTGTAGTGAAGAGCAAGAATAAGGATGTGTGAAGTCTCTTAGTGGAGTGTGAAGGTCATAAACCATACGCTTAAGGTGGCTAACAGAGAAATGAGTGTCTCATATCAACTAGGAGCAGCTGCAATAACAATTACGCAATAATGCAATAAATTAAAATACACATTAAGATAAGGAAACACAAACAAAGTACGCATTCCGCACTTCGGCGCAATCACATCGAATACAGTCATACTTCGATATGCCGTGCCCAAACATATGAAAAATTTTAAATACAAGGAAAATTCGGAGTACACTTTTGCCTTCAGATACGGGACAAATTTGAGATATAAGCATACTAGCCAATTCTCGGTGCAGCCGCCGGTGGCCAAGTATGAGAGAGGCGACTTTCGAAAAGTGACTCATGAAAACGAGTCAAAAAGAGCCAGAAGAAAAGTAAAAAGCTGAAAATGAAAACAAAATGAGAGTTTAATGCAGCGTAAGAATAGTGAGTGAGTAAGTTAAGTACATTTAAGTTCAATTTAAAGTTTATGTTACGTTACGTGACAAAACATGCCCCTGTCAAGTCTAACATACCAAACATGCCCCTGTCAAGTCTAACATACCAAACACGCCCCTGTCAAGTCTAACATACCAAACATGCCCCTGTCAAGTCTAACATACCAAACATGCCCCTGTCAAGTCTAACATACCAAACACGCCCCTGTCAAGTCTAACATACCAAACACGCCCCTGTCAAGTCTAACATACCAAACATGCCCCTGTCAAGTCTAACATACCAAACACGCCCCTGTCAAGTCTAACATACCAAACATGCCCCTGTCAAGTCTAACATACCAAACATGCCCCTGTCAAGTCTAACATACCAAACATGCCCCTGTCAAGTCTCTCTTACACTATCTTTAACCGCTACCATCTGTCTCAAAGGTAGTGGCTCCATACGGTACTGTACATAATAATGTTACATTCTATTCTAGATCATAACCACTAGATAGGTATTTGTTATTTTGTGAGCGTAGGTGGTGAATTAGAGCAGTTAAAACACGTCTTTCCATTGTATTATCTCATTTTAGCTGTTTTTTCATAGAGATTCAACAGATTAATTTGTATTTAGTTATTTTATATTTAGGAGAAATTGGTTTGAGATATGAGATAATTGACATACGACCTCGGCTCAGAAACGTAATAAGCTGGTATGTGGAGGTATGACTGAACTAGTATGACTGAACGGTACTGAACTAGAAACAGTACTATGTGTACATCGTTGAATATACGTGCTAATACCTGTCACATACCAAAAATGAAAGATCACATATTGAAAATATATCCTTTCAGCAAAACACCAAGAAGTATACAGCAATGATAAAATGGCACAGCAGTTCTGGTTACAGTAGATCTCTCTATTACAGTGTTCTCTCTATGCTGCTTGTAAGCAAATAGCAAGTGTTGTCAATCCTTGCATGATATGCCAATGAAAATTCTATAAGGTTACCAGCAGGCCTAATGCTTTCCGCATTCATATAAGGTCATAGTGAAAACTAGTATGGGAGTACCCGCTGTTTAGTTTATGGGCTCCCATATCATAGTTGTGTAGAAAATGTCTCACCTTCTACATGGTCTGTACTGGTTCCTTAAATAGCATGAAACAAACTCCTGGGAAAAGTATCCACACCTACAATCACCGTTGAAGCAATACTGATGGTACAAGTCTTTAGGTTTGTGGATAATTGCGTTCGATTGGCACATATATACATGTATATATAATTCTATGTGATTCCTCATAGACAAACCCAAAGAGAGAACCGATATACTATGTATGAAGCTAGTAATAAAATAAGTAATGTTGAGTTTTACTAAAATGGATTTGTGGTACAATTTGCTTCAGGCTTGTGCAATTGCTAGAAACAAATTGTAGAGTGGAGCCATTTTAGTAGAATCTATTTCACTTATTCTTTAACTGGCCCTATATAAGTATATAGAGCTTTCTCTTTACTTTGGACTGCACAAAATTTCAAAACACATAAAAGTATATACACTAAATAAGTAACACAGATTTCACTAAAAACTGTATACATGAACATAGATATATTCATTTATATATTGAAATTTATCATCCCACGACCAAACACGAGCGAAGCGATTGTTTGGGAGATTTATGATAAATGCATATGTGCACACAACTCACGAAAATTATTCATCAACAGCCGTCGCAAACCCTTGTGTCGAAATCTCATCAACAAATTTAACCAATTTTCAATGGAGTCGTTTAAGTATAATAACGATACAAAACAGATATAAACCTATTTAAATATCTTACCAAGTCTTTATTATTTGTAGAAAATTTCCTAAACCTTACCCATTTGATCGAATTATACATAAATAGACAGATTAATTCAGCCCAAAATCGTTATTAAAACTTGACAAGCCTTAATTATATCAAAATTAAGACCGGCAAACGAAATGCCGAGCGACAGAGAATAGAACCATTAAGTCTTGCGCAATTCACGAAAAAAACGTGCACATTTCACCAGTCTATAGCATTGTCCAATTGCCGAAGGTTTCTGTAATTAACGTAGAAGGACCGAAAAGTAATCGTTTCTTTTTTGCCGATTTCAAAGTAACTGACATTTTGTTATGATTTTGGACACTTATGGGTACTTCGGTATTCCAACTGATGTCCAAAGCAGTGAAAGTAAAGGAAATGACAATGATATTTTTTCTAACGATTCTTATGAGATTATTACAATATCCTATTTAATTATAAGAATAATTATTCGATTTTATAAGATTTAAATATAAGAATAATTATTCGATTTTATAAGATTTAATTATAAGAATAAGCATTCGAATTTACAAGATCGAAGTATATAGTGACCGATGTTGGGCAATATGTTACTGTTATTACTTTTTTTAAATCGTTTTGTTAAATAGATTTTTTTTAATCTATATAAATATCACAACTTCTTGATATTGTTAGCTATGATGTTTTGAAATGTAAACATAATTGTGCATTGGTTTTCTATTATTACTGTATTACTATATTAATAATATTGGTTATTCTAATAATATCAGTGCATTTTACTTCTAATATTGCATTTCTCCTATTGCGGAGAAGAGATATAAACATATAATCTTTTCCTTTCATTATTGCTGTTTGTTGTACATTTGTCCAGGGCATTACAGCTATTATTGCAGTTATCCTATTGCACTGCAGTGCCATTTGACTGCTGATATTGCATTTCTCAACCATCTACGAATCAACCATCCATTGCCCTTTCTTTTTTCCAATATCACTTTGGTCGTGGGCTGTATGACAGTGGAATTTCTAATACTTAGAACTAAAATCAGAGTGCTCAACATAGGATGGAGCAGTATAAATTAGAAAACTAAATAGCTTACTTATCTTTTTTTCAGCTACTGGCAGCATCTACTGAAGTTCCTAGCTTGAGGATTGCACTAGCAAAAAACTGCTAGTAGCTGAAAAAAGATAAGCAAACTATTAAATTTTCTCATTTATATATATATATAGTAATAGTTATGTAAAACAGTTGCACTTAACTTTCAGCTACTGGCAGTTTCACGACTTCTTCCGTCAATCTACAGGCTGCTAATCTTCAGGCTGCTACTTCAGGCGTAGCAGCCTGAAGATCGACGGAAGAAGTCATGAAACTGACAGTTGCTGAAATTTAAGTGCAACTGTTTTACATAACTATTACTATTTGCTCGAATTTCTTGTAGAGCTCTTTTATTTTAGTGTTACTTCACTGTATTATTTTATAATATAGTAGAATCTCAGTTGTAATTATATATATATATATGAATATATACATACGTATATATTTATGTTCATGTACACAGTTTTTAGTGAAATATAAATAAATTAAATAAATAATATAGACATATATATATACATGCTGTATCTATATGTATATATGTCTAGGTATAAATATATATATATATATATGTATGAGTGTGTATATAAGTTAAACGGATGTTACTAAAATGCACATGTATATGTGTTTATATAGCAAACACATAAGTTTGAAGCTCAAGCAAATCAACAACAAAAATATAAGATAACAACCTCTAAAAAGCGTTGCTCTATATATTATTTATTTTCTACATTAGCTACTCCTTTGTTTGGCTAGTTGCCTAGTCTCTATGCTACACAACAATTTATTAATAGCACTCACATAAGCTGGTCAATAAGACATGTTAAAGCGTTGAAAAAAATTTGATAAAACATGCTCATTTATTTTAGTCTCTGAGAAATTGACCGATCCCACCTTTACCATTGTGCCATACTTCAGCGCTTGGTCATACTCATAAATCATTTTTGACAATAAATTCATTTACCGAAATTTTGCTGTAAAACCATCCAGTGACCTTGCTTTGTGCTAACCTTTCGTCACAGCACTTGCCAACATTGTTAAATTCATAATTGTTATAATTTCATTAAAAAAAGTTATTGTATAGTTACACTGAAATACATCCACCGAACGAGGCCGGATATCGCAACGCACCACTTAATTGACTCGGTGTGCGTAGTTCGACGACCACGAAAAGAGAAATAAATGTTGTAGGTTTGAAATAGTATCAAAAAACCGCAATAGATAAATGTGAAGAGCCAAGGCTTCAAAAAGTTTACGTTATCACGTGGTGCACATGCTTTCCTTCTGAAGACTGAGCAATATCTGAAAGCTTCATCTCAAAATAGTAAGTTGTTTTGGCATTTGTAAAACCCTTTTAACATAACACTGAAATGTTATATATGATGTATAGATATACATTTTAAATTTTGCTCAAGAGAATACAAAAGTGGACTTATAGATTCAACCTCGATTGGATCAATCTCAACAAGGCTAAATCACGGCATCCACTTGTGTGGACCTCGACAAAGGCTAGTCACAATTTTGTCATGCTTTGAAATATCGAATACTTGCTATTATGACTTGGCATGGTATTAATTTATGCCGGCAGAATTCGTTAAAGCTAAACGTACAAATAAAATCGGTAATTCTATTTCTGTTTACAATATTAGGCATACTCAGACCTGCCAACCCAAGAGTGGGGCAATGCGTGAGATTTGGTTTTGGGGCAATTGATGTATCAATGATAGTATATATAAAATTATGGAAATTGGGGCAAAGGTCTCACGCATTTACAGTTTTTCTTTGGGGTGATTGCGTGAGTCTCACGCCCAATGCGTGAGAGTTGGCAGGTATGGGCATACTATACATTATTTTATCTTTTTCAGACATCAGCGTCATTCTATTAGAGTATAAACTATTAAAAACCGTTTCTGTCGGTAACATGTTTTCATAACTCACGAGATATGGCACTCTATATGATATGGCTCTCTATATGATATGGCACGCACGAGATATTGCAAATATAATGATCACTATATTATCTGATGACTGACAGTATTGTATGTATGGAAGGATTCAAGTTTATTTAGAGCAACTCAGAGAATGTAAGTGAAAGCATGTCTGCACAGAACCATGACCCAGAGCACATGCTCATGTGCATTTCTAATTGACATATATTGTATAAGCCCAAATATACACATGCGTCTATAACATCTCTCTTTCTAACCAAACAAAAAATGAAGAAAAAACAAAACCTAAGCTGTAAAGCAATATAACCATTGCTACAAATACCAATGCATACAATGAATATTTCCCAGCGACCTGCCAGGTCAATACCGTGTAAGCCCATTAACTGAATCAAACCACAACCTTTGGTGAAGTGAATGCCCCTAACTATTCTGAAAATATTTATGGTAACATCTACTATCCAATCGTAGCTCGCGGCAAACAGCACAATGTAACCATCCGAAAGCTGTACATAGTCATTGAGCTACTTTGGTTTATGCAGAGGTCGGCTTGCCCTGGATCTAATAGGGCTTGTACTCACCATTCTGGGGTAGCAGTATCGGAATCTAGACTTAGAATCTTAGACTTACCGTAGGTAGAACATGTGAGTCTGAATTATTTACACACTCTGTGGACAGCATCCTAGCTCTCCCAACATTGGCCTGAGGCCCACTAAGATTAGATTGGAGCGACCTGACTGTTGCATTATTGCTACCTATATTGCTTTTTTTGATGTCTACTCCGTTTCTCCTAAAGGTCATGCTTGTATCATTTTTGAGCTCATATGACCTAGACCACTCAAACTTTGTAATCGGACTTGGTATCCTTATCATTTCCCACATGTGCATCATGATAATACTTTTGAAACAGTTGACATTGACAACCAAGTTGAGATTATCGATAGCTTTGTAACTTTAATGGCTCAAAGTATGGCGATAGCAAGCAATGCGAGGCAATTCCTTCATCATCTGCACATAACTGAATTTAAAATATAGTAATAAAGTCATTTGTGGTCTGTCAAAGGACATTTTGCCCTAAAGAATGTAGAATTTGTGGATTGGTGGAATACCCCTAACAAGGCCTGCTACCTGATTAAGCTTATTGTAAGTGGTTCATGTCTTACACCTAAGCTTGATCACAAAAATATTTTAAGACTAATTTTGGTAGCCTCAATATTAAAATGGATGGCTAATATTTTACTTGCCTCTGATTAGATGTATGCAACTTGTTGTCTGATAAGCATAAATGACAGTGTTAAAGCTTTCAGTGAAGTTTAACATTTTCCATTGTAAATTATCATGATGTGATGGCCCTGAACGTTGCTGTTGGAATTGCTAAAACAAATGAGAAAACATTATCGTAGTGATTAACATCTTGACAAAATTTTGGCTTCAATATTCAAGAGCCAAAGTTTATGTTGTTAGGGTTGTCCCTCTTGAAACGCACGATACATTATTGTGTTTAGTGTGAATTTGCAAGTCTTATAAGAAATAGCAGTACATTTTTCGGGCTCTGTCTCGATGTATTGACTAGCTGGTCATTGGTAGACAAGCATTTCGCTTGCATCAACAGAAATTTGGATGAATGTCTGTCGAATTTGTTTTGAATGTTAAGCAAGAATTGAGTGTGTAGGTTGTCTTCTCTTGAATTATATTAATCTCATGGATGCTGAGCTAAAATAACTGTCGCTAAAGTGGAATATTCTCAACTTCTACTCAAGGTACGTGTATAACTTGAGCAGTCCCGTATCTTTATTCATTCCATAGAAACTGAATAGCGCTCAAATCTTATTTATCACATCCCTCATCAAACAAATGTCCTTTCGTTCGGTGTAAAGTTTGTGCCAAAACACCCCAACACTTGAAGGGATATTTAACATCTGCTTAAAGTGATCATTATAACATCAAGTGTGTAAGAATAACAAGAACGTATAAACTAAGTTAGCATAAACTTCATTTAATTGAAATTAGTGTAAGTTACATACATTATACCTTACGAGGTCTGATCCAAAAGTTCCAGGAATGGAGCTATAACTCAAAACGTGTTGCTTCAATTTACCTATCTAGTTAGTCCCCTTCAAAGTACTCCTCTTGGCTACCGATACACTTGTCCCACTTCTCCTGCCATGCAGGGCTGAAAGTCATCGGCGTTGATGCTGTTCAGCTCTCTCGTTGTCGCACATTGAATTGACTCTATACTGTCAAATCTGGCTTCTTTCATAGTAAGTTTTAACTTAGGAAATAGTCAGAAGTCACAGAGAGCCAGATCTGGTGAATATGGAGGATGTGGTAGAACGGCCATGTTGTTTTTAGCGCAGTACTGTTTTACAGAAAAGGCAGATATCACGGTGTAGCACCAATGAACGTCTGGGCCCCAGTTCATTTTTTTGTGCCTAATTTTTTCCTTAACCCACTCAGGACTGTTCCCGAATACATCGGGAAGAGTTGTGCTCTCCAGGGCCCATTCCCGAAGTACTCGGGTTAAACTTTGATTTGCTCTATTGCTTAGCTGTTTAGGTACATCGGTTTTATTCATTCACCAAACGAAGTTTAAGAGTCTGGGCATCATATTGATACCAAATATGTGATTGGACAAGAAAGTTTTAACTAACAAATTATGTGATAGATATCAACTGTTTTGGAAATTTGATGATCGCCATTTTGGAAAAGGTTTATCCGAACGATGGCAAAATTTTTAAGTGAATTAGATGCGGTAATCAGCTCAGGGGAAGAAAATAGCAACAAAAGTAATGTTCAAGAAAAAAATGAGAATTTTCTGATGGAAGAAGGTAAGTTTTATGTGGCTATTTATAGAATTTTACCGAAAAAAAACGATAAAAAGCCGAAATTTTTCTTGTGAATTTCTAACAAACTTTATTCTAACAGTGTAAGATATGGATTTTTTTAATGATACACATGATTATAACATTTTCAATCCAATAAAATTTAGATCTTTTTGCAGCATTAACTCATCACTCTATTACCCCATAATAAACAATAGTTTTATGATTTCCTTGTAGAACTACAAGATAATAAAAATTTCTTATTTCATTTATATCCAATTGTTCAACCCACAATTAGTCAAGCATATAGTTCTCAACCTCAACATCTACTATAAACTAGCCCCAACCACTAGGTTCTAATATTGGTCGATAGGGGACACTTACCACAGTAATCATCTTCATGACTTTTTGTGTTTATATTTACAGTATCAAAAAATATTTGCAATTTGTATTACCAATTGTTAGCTGCAGTAGACTACTTATTTTCAATTTGTTATCAGGTATTTACCCTGAAAAGCTACTAAAGCACAATTTTTTTAGGCTGTATCATATTTGCTACATGAAGGTGAAGACAGTCAAGGGCTTGTGAGTGATGATGCCGTTGATGATGAGCCTAGGGCTTCAACACCAATATCTGATGAATACTGCATCAACTAACTTATAATGGCAGCAAATATGCATGTGTAGTTGGCATCAAATAACTCTCACCGTGTCATAATTTTTTAATGAACACACCCTTATTATACATGTATATATTGTTTCGTTTTCATGCATATTCATTTTTACTGTATTTTTTACAATATATTTTACTGTATTTTTACACCTATTTTTTTGCTGGTAATTGATAGTCTGTTAGCTGGTAACTTGAGTATTTTTTATGCATAATATATTCATAATAACCTCTGCAATGCATTTCAATATAAATTAACAAATTGTTCGATTATATAATTGATAAAACTGTCAGTGACGTAGTGTTGGTTAGAAGCTAGTAACACCTGTTCTATTGCTCGGAATTGAGAAATCCTTTTTTTTATTTGCTGCTGATAAAGTTTGCTATCAATCTAACATAGGTCCAGCAATGCCAGTATCAAAAAACTGCTTGTGAGCTGCTACGAAACATGAAAAACAATTTTGATAAAAAAAAGTTCACAGAATTATTAGAAATTGTGGTCAGTAGAATTTGTAAAGGTGCACAAAAATTTATATCACATTGTAGCCTGGAATGTCTTTGTTAAGCTGCAAAAAACAAATCAAGATTATTTTGAAAAGAACTCTAGTTATACACAATTTTGTGTAGCTCTATTTTAATTGTAAGGCTAGTGAAAAATTAATTAGGCTGGGGGAGCAGTCAACCAATAACTAATTAGTCCTGAATGGGTTAAGGTGTCTCAAATCTCAATATAAACATACTGATTCACAATAGTACCCTGTGGTAAGTACTCGAGTTGTACTAATCCATGAATATCAAAAAAACGTGATCAGCAAGGTCTTTACATCTGACCGAGATATCTTCGCCTTTTTTTTATTTTGGAGAGCCAGGAGACTTCCACTGGCCACTTTGGAATTTAGTCTCTGTCGTAACCATACATCCAAGACTCATCTCCAGTTATTACCTTTAAAAGAAAGTTTATCATTATTTAAAGCTTCCTTGAAATCGTTGCAAGCGTGCATCCCGAGTTCCTTTTGGTCATCAGCTAGCAAGCGTGACACGAACATTGCTGCAACTCTTCTCATGTTCAAGTCGTCAGTTTAAACTTTTTGAACAGTTCCAAAACCAAGTTCAGTCTCTCCAGATATATCTTCAATGGTTAAACGACGATCTGCCATGACTAGTGGCCTCACACTGTGTTTTGACGAGCAAGTTCTTGCCGAGGCTGGTTTGCCAGACCTCGCATCATCTTCAGTGCTGTTTCTACCATCACGAAAACCTTTGAGCCGCGCAAAAATTTGTGTTTTCTTTAGAGCAGCATCTACAGAAGCAATATGTGACGTTTCAACTGTCTGAGTATTTGTTTTCCCTAATTTCACATAAAATTTAATGCAAATACGCTGCTCCGATCGATTAGACATGACGATAAATTTGTTAAAGGTTGACTTGCAACAAAATTCACATTACAGTTTTTGGTATCATAAGATTCACCATGTCTTACTCTGTTGTGTTGTAGGTGCAAAATATATGGGAATGTGATTACAAGCTCTTAAAAGCAAAAAAACGAACATTTAATCGCAGCCACACGAGACCACCGTAGGTTGAATGGGACAAATGAGTTCAAATAGGACGTAGTTGTTACAGGATGGTTTCTGTTTACACTTTCATGCAACCTCATTCGTCGAAATATTTTCACAAATATACTTCATGCATTCAATAAAACTGTGTCTATTGTTCTTGCGCGTCTGTTTTATCGTCATTGTAATGCTGTCACTTTTAGCAGCGATATCTTTTAACTTACCGTAAAATTCGTTAAACTTTTTAACCTTAGCTCGAAGGATTACATATCATTGTCTGATAATCATGACGAGCCTGTTAGTCACCTGTGATAATCGAAAAGTGCCGCAAAAATTATTTGCGAAGTATTGGGCAGGGTTGGCTTGGTTTAAACCAATGGTTTAAACTAAGTGGTTTAAACCAGTCCAAAAAAACCGGTTTTTTCATTAATTTCTGTGAAAAACAATATTTTAAGCTCCTAGTGGTTCATGTGTGGTAGAAATGCAATTATATGTCATTATTAGCTGTGGAAGTTTGTTTAGGACACAGTAGTAAATTGATGGCAAAGCTCAGGTTGAAACTACATGAAATCCTAGCACGACAATGACTTAGTGAATTTCATTTTCAATTGGTTTTATCAAGTGATATAATGATCTCTTTACTGACGAAATATAAAAACCATGTGAAATATACTAATCCAATCATCGTCTCTAATAATGAATACTTTCTCAAGTCTGGTCAGTGAGAAAGGATTACTTATCATTAGAAATTAAAACAATACAATCCTTTTGGCAAAAGCTTTAAGTTTGCAAACTAATACTTCATTTATTGGGCACAAGCCAGAGTTGTTGGATTGTTAGAATTCAGTTTGTCAAATTTTTTGTGTTTTGAAAGGCAAAGGTTTTAAGGCAAAACGTTATAGGTGTGCCGTCGTATTGCGAGGTCACGTAGATAGGCTTAAAGCTCACGTAGCAAAATGTCAAGCTGAAAACACCAATTTAGACAGTGATGCTAATATTCAGGTGATAGAAGCTGAGTCATCTGCCACTGCTCCAAACACTAGCAATGCATCTGCATTATTGCTCTGCTCTACACTACCACACGACTAATCACTGGGATTAAAGTTTCTACTTATACATAGAGCTGTATGTAAAATATTCACTTTATGTGATAGGATTTCTGCTCTGTATTTCATCGATCATGTTTGATTTAAGACTCATTCTGAAATATCCTATATGTTTTCTCTTTTTTTTCCCATAACAGCTCCCACAGTACCATCTTTAAAGGGAAAGTAAACACAATTTACTGATGAAGGCCAACATTTACCCTATTTGTTTTGTGTAATTTACTACGTTTAGCAAAATATAAATTATTTCTTACAGCAGATAAATATTCAGAATAATATTTTAAAAATAAAAAATGCCGGTGCATTCACATATAACTGAGTACAGAGTCTTTTTCAATCGCATATTTTGCAAAAATCGGATAGATAACGCCATTGCAAAAATGAGTGTGAAACGGACTCGCCACTGGGTACACTGAATCCTAATCATTCATCCAATCACGAGACACGTAGCGGTTGACTTGAATCGTGATCTAATGTGAGGGACATCGCACGTCTCCCGCAATTGTGACAATCCGGAAACAAGTGCACATTTAGAACACGTCTTTGACCGTCGTTGCTAATACACGTATTGCTAAAATATTTCAACTTCAATTTATTTCTGTCGCTGTTCTATTACGTTCACAATACAATGGCTAAAAGACTCACAGCTAAAACAACCACTCCTTATAGAAGCTACCCAATTGATGACGAAGTTGAAGATGGGCAAAGATATAAATATATCAGTGGTGAACTATTCAATGAGCGCAAGCGAAACAGACAGTCAGATTCATCATCAACATGTTCAACAACGATTAGTATAGCAACGACCACGAGCACTACTATTACTACCACTGCTTCAACTACAATTGCTTCGCCTACAACACCTTGGATACCTTGGAAGAAGAAACCGGAAAGTTATTCCTTCATGCGTTGTTGCCTACATTCGCACAATGTGGCTTGATCCAAATAGTAGTTATGTAGGCTTCAAAAATGTGGATTCGGAAGATGAAGATCAGAATGATGCAGATGAAGTGAAGCTTTTTCTTATGGATGAAGGAAATTAATGTAAGTTCAGTTGAGTTGAGCAAAATATGGTTTTTATAAATCTTATAACTGAATCTGACAGCAAGGTTACTTAGCTGATCTTCATGACTTGTACAGTGAATAAGTGAATGCATGGTTTGAGAAATAATTATATTTCAATCATTTGACTTGCGCCATGACATAAAAACACCACATTTAACAGCTTACGTTACATAAATCTAAATCGTGTTATACAAAGAACTGCATAATATTTATAATTTGAATAGCCCGTTATATTAACTTTATCAAAACAATATTTCACATAAAACTAGGGATTGAGTTTAACTTTTGTGTAAATCTTTACCTATGCATTTCTTTCGCAGTGTTACCATCTGGTTTTATAAGATTTTTTGAAAGTGGAGCTGCTCTGCCCTGCAATTCAAATATTTGTATATTACACCATCATAGTAATTTCAGAATGTTGCACAGGCTGTGGAGGTTTTCTAATGAGGCTGTAGAGGTTTTCTCAAGCACCTGTGTGTTGGCCATGGTTCAACAGACGCAATGTGTTTAGCAGTCTCGCTTGTACTAACGCATCACAAAGGACTTTGTGCTTTACCCTTCCTGGAATTAACCATTTCACATTTCTTTCCATTTCTCTGTAAACATCAAATTATTCGTTGTTATTTTTCAAGATATTATAAATCTGCAAAGTTTTTGCTTATTCAAATTTCAACCAGCTGCAGAATATTTAACCATTTATACAATTTCTGTTTACTATTATGCAACAAATGACTACATATTCTTATATCACAAACCAAAGGCATTACACATCTCCCTGTGCTTTGATATTTTTGAATACATTATTAGATTCAGCATACAGCTTTCATGCCAACTTTGGGTATAAATAATATATTTTTTCATCACTCACGGAGCAATTGGTTCATGAAAGCACTGGATGAACTTGTTGTGTCCTGGAAAGCTCCTGTGAGTATTACCGACATGGTTTGTATACTTGCATAGAATGATTGCTAAAAGTATAGAGGAAAAAATAAATGCAAACACAAACAATAACAAACTGAGGCCTAATTTAAATCTGCAATTTATTATTATATAATTAGATTGTAAAAATTAGGTTTTCTTTTGATGAAACAACATTACAAAACAACGCAAATACTACAAATTTAATCATGCGCCTAATCGCTTCAAGTGATCTGTAAAGCCTATATTAGTATAGTTGGCATGAATCATAAATACTAATGGAATCCAAATTTTGTGATAATATTAGTCATATTTTAAGAGCAATTAGAGCATTTCTGACAATTCAGACCGAACAGAAAATTTAAGTTCCCTTACTAACTTTTACTCGGTTAACCAGGTTAATTCAAGTGAATCAGGTTAACATCAAACATACCCTATGCAACTCAGTCTGAGTCTCATTGTCACCCAGTCATATCAAATCATTTCTTTGTACTAATGTACAGTACTGCATATTTTGACTTATTATATTTATTAATTTATATTATAAAATAACTATATTTGTTATTAATATTTATTTAAAATTCTTCATGGATTACTTACGATTGAGGTTTTCCTGGTTGACGATGCTCTCTTGCTGTATGGTACAACACCATTAGGGAATTGAACCTCTCCCATTCTTAATTTTGTGGTTGTCCCAAATTGCTCCGAATAAAGCTGGCTCTTATGAAAGTGCCTAATGCACACGACCGCACTAGCGAAAAGTTAAGTAGGCACGCTTTGCATTAGACAGCCATAGTTTTGCTAAATTTGGTGACTGAGAGACAGGAACTCTAAAAAAGGTTATGCTACGACTTCTAGTGTCAGATTCACAACTAGCAAAGAGACATCTACCCATCGTAATTAACTGACTGTGGTTAAAAGAAAATAAAATGCGTTGAATTACTAACGAATAAGTAAAAATGTCTTTACCGTAAACGGCTTTATTAGGATTCAACGATGGTCCGACGTAAATGCACCAAAATATATTTTCAACTTTGAACTTGCTAAACTAGTAGAAATATCTGCTAAAATTTTGTTTTCCCGTTCAATTAACATAGTATGATGCATTACCAATCATATAAAACAATGTTGAAATTATGTGTTTACTTTCACTTTAACAGATGATTCCACATATGTATGTTCGATACTCAATCATACAGCTATAGTAAGTGATGTTAATTAAACTTGAAATTGCAAAATCCTTGGTAAAATTATAAAAACCTGTTTAAACCATAAAAACCGGTTTAAACCAAAAAAACCTGGTTTTTCATAAAAACCGTGGTTTTTTCCAACCCTGGTATTGGGTCACATGATCAGATTACGACTTGACGATTAGATAATGCCGAAACGAAACTGTAAAATAGCGAGCATCTATATTTGATACGGGGTCTTCGGTAAAACCCGAAGTGTTTGTCATAAACTAGTGCTACGATAAGTTTTATATTGAGCTTTTTATTGGCCTTTCAATTCGCGTGAGAACATCACATGACAAGACGATAACCAAACTCTAATGACTACGTCAGAGAATTAAAGAGATTCCAATCTATGACGGCTTTTCGTTTTTTGAGCTTTTAAGAGCTTGTAATCACATTTCCACATATTTGACACCTACAACACAACAGAGTAAGACGGTGAATCTTTTGATACCAAATAACTGTAAAGTGAATTTTGTTGCAAGTCAACTGTTAACAAATCGCCCAAAGCACCTGACAGACCTTGACATATCATCGGCTCATGTGAGAACGCGTTGTCATAGCAACCTGAAATTGCATACATTATACCTTATATATAATGTAGTTACATACATTACACCTTATATCAAGTTACATACATTACACCTTGTATTAAGTTATATACATTATACCTTATATCAAGTTACATACATTATACCTTATATCAAGTTACATACATTATATTATACCTTATATTAAAGGTTGACTTGCAACAAAATTCACATTATAGTTATTTGGTATCAAAAGATTCGCCATGTCTTACTCTATTGTGTTGTAGGTGCCAAATATGTGGGAATGTGATTAAAAGCTCGTAAAAGCTAAAAACGAACAGAAAATCGCAGCCACACGAGATCGCCCTAGTTTGGATTCGTTTTCCAAAACGGCTAAAATGTGACGTATGTGTGCTAAAACGGCTAAAATGTGTGCGAGATAGTTTATGTTTACACTTTCATGCATCCTTATTCGTCGAACTATTTTCACAAATATACTTCACGCTTGCGATAAAAACCATGTCTATTGTTCTTACGCGTCTATTTTATCGGCATCGTAATGGTGCAACTTTGAGCACTGATATTTCAAAACGTAGCATAAAAATATGTTCAATTTTTTAAGCTTAGCTTGAACGATTGCATATCATCCTCTGATAAAAATGATGAGCCTTTTGGTCCGCTATGATGGTTCAAAAATGCTGTAGAAATTTTTCGCGCCATATAGCGGGAATTGTAAGTCACATGATCAGATAATGTTAGTTTCAGTTCAAGTTTGATCTATCGCAAATAGCAAACACGCTTTCTCATATTAAACTTGTTTATTTCAATTCGTCATCATGACTAACGCGCCACATAGTGTTTGTGCAGCTGCCAAGCTGAGAAGCACCTTTTTTTGGCCAAGAGCTGAGAAAAGACCAGACCTTCACCGGGCGTGGAGCAACTGGGTGAAGCTGGATGTGACAAATTTTATTTATTCGCCTGCTTACTCTTACCTTTGTTTTCGCCAGTTCAAAGACGACATGTTTTCTAACCTGTTTGAATACTCCACATATCACCAAAGCACGTGAGTAATTTATTTTATGAACTACTTGTATTAGTAGTTGTAACTCTGGTTATTTTCTAGTATTCTCCTAATAGTACTGTATTAATCTATATTTAATATAACAATATTAATGTCTTTTAATTGTAATATTATATTATTAGTATTTTATCTTTTTAATTACGTGTATTATTCTGATTATAATAACAAAACTAATTCATACTGCATATCTATCTGTAAAACGTAATATATTAATATATAATTGATAAAATAATGTTGTTTCACGATTAATTTCGCCAAATTTCTTAACCCCCACTCACTTATAGATATGTTATATAAAATAGTTATTGTCATTTTCTGGTATCATCGTTATTAGCATATTAATATTATTAGTTGATTATTATTAGTATTAGATGAAGAGTTTGTGCCAACCACTGAAGACTGGGAAGAGTTTGAGCGCTATGTTGGCCAGCGTCAAACGCTCTCCAATTACATGTAAGATAGAGCTGAACTAAACCAAACTTGACAAAATATAAAAAATATCCATAGAGTTATTACTCACATTTTATGTTTACAATATCATGGATTCTGATAGGGTTTTGTAAAATCTGTGTCATGATTGCATGGCTATATATTTATTCTTTTTCTGATCAAGCAAATATGATATAATAACAGGAAATGATGTTGTACAAATCTTATTGCAAGTCAACTATTGTGTTGTGATTTCAGACCCGAATCCTCCTTCAAAGAGGAGAAAATAATAGTAAGTGTGACAGCACTCCAGCGACTATTTCACTGTCACACCTGCGCCCTCCCCTGCTCATTCACGATGGTGCGAGAAGGCGGATGGGTAGAGTTCAAGGTTACATGTGCCTCCTGTCACCGATCGTACACTTGGGAAACAACTGCCAGGGTGAACAGAGCTCACGTCATCAACCCCCTGCTGGCAGCTGCATCACTCTTTTCTGGCGGATGCCTTACGCAGAACCTCCGTTTTCTGTCGCTCCTGAACATCGCAATACCAAGCCACAGCGTTTGCCTCTACCAACAAAGAGAATATTTACATGGTGTGAGTGTTAATATTTACTCATAAACTTGGAAAATGTGAGTAAAAGCTTGGCACACTAATTGAATAACAACATTTAGAAACAATTTTTTTCTTGAAATGAAAATATGTCATCCTTCAAGCAAAATATATTATAATTCAAAATTCTGATTCTTCATCATAATATAGCACAAAAAGGGGGAAGAGGATTCTACATTCTTAGACTAATGATAATGATACAAATTAATCTTGTATAATGAAGTTTTACAATATTTTACAGTGTATTGCTGAGCAGTACACCCTGCATAACGAGGGATTGATGGCAGCAATCGATTGGGAGCTTGATTTGGCAGGTGACGGTAGATGCGATAGTCCGGTGCATTGCGCACTATACAGAGCCTACACTATGATGGATCAGAGCTGCGGTTTAATAGTCAGCAGCCATCTTGTCAAGGTAAAACTTTGACAGTTTTTACTTCACAGCCTGACAAAAACCCAAATTTTTTAGTAGTTATCAATACATAAACATGAAGTTGCTCATCTAGCTAAATAGTTCATTCAAATAATGTGAAAGTAATTGTTGGTCGTAACTTTCTTTACTTTGCAGTCAACAGAGACCACCAGCTCTAACACCATGGAGCTGGAAGGCTTCAAGCGATGCCAGTCCGATCTAATTTCCCACGGCCTGAGAGTGAGGTCCATTACAACGGATGTTGTTACAAAGGTTGTGTGCATACTGCAAGCTTGTGTTTTGGCTTATGCCGCAAATTTGTCGCCGTGAGCGACGGCCTCTACCTGCATGCTTGGTGTCTAAGATTCGGGCTCTTTTCCCACCAACGGATGATGAAGAAGAGTTTGCAGACTTGCAAACAAGATTTGCGGCATAAACCAAAACACAAGATTGCGGTATGCACACAACCTTTTCCGAGCATTTGGCGATGGCTCTCCAAATAAGAATAGATTATCTACCAAAACAACTATTGAAAAACAATAATTGCTGATCATCAAAATAATCTCGATCTTTATATAATAAAATCATAAAACTAATACACTCTCTACTGTAGTAAGTGTACAAGCCAAATATACCAGTTCTCCTTGTGTTCCACGAGTTCAGAATATGTGTGTTCAACTGATGCATTAAATGTGTAACACAAGAATTGTAGATAATGCTTGACACATTAGCATAGCCTTGGTGTTGTTGGCATTAAATGAATATCCAACTCACTATGATATCGCAGGTAATTATTCCACCTCAACTCAAGGGGTGCAGACGCCACAAATTCGTTTACACCAGGATGCATACGCAGGCATTCATGCTCCCCTCGGTCAAGGAGACAATGCGCAAACTCAGCATAATGGCAGCACAAACATTCAGGAAGAGATGGCATGTCTTGACAACGCTCGCAGGCACACCACTCTGTAGCCGGTGGTATTAGCTCCTAAAGAAATGAACAGATATGTCTATGCAACCATAGCTAATACATCAGGTCGATGTTATCCAACAGTATATCAGTGCAGCACTAGATTTAAATATTAAAATTGTTAATGTTGTCATTCGAGAAAAATCTGTAATTATTTTTTCGCAATATTGAAGCGATAATTATCATCTTTAAAATCATATATAATAATATTCGTTCTATCACTCTCAAGCTAAAACTATTACTACTAGCTAGCTTGGCACATAAGAGCTGGCTAGTGGCGGTGCTTACTTGCTGGGAGGTTCGATTCTGTTGAGGATCTTCTTCAGATAGAGCGTCAGGCTCGAAACGCCAGGGTCTTAACTCTTCAGAATTTGACATTTTTTATGATCGCAACTCAGACATGAATAGTCGAACGGAATGGCCAAGCCGAAACTGTAAAGTAGCGAGCATCTATATTTGATACGGGGTCTTAGGTAAAACCCGAAGTGATTATCATAAACTATTGCTACGATAAGTTTGATATTGAGCTTTTTATTGGCCTTTCAATTCACGCGAGAACATCACGTGACAAGACAATAACCATACAGCGCGGATACGTCATCGAAATCAAGAGATTCCAATCTACGGCGGCTTTTTGTTTTTGAGCTTTTAAGAGCTTTTAATCACATTTCCACATATTTGGCACCTACCACACAACAGAGTAAAACATGGCGAATTTTTTGATACCAAATAACTGTAATGTGAATTTTGTTGCAAGTCAACCTTTAAGTTACATACATTATACCTTATATCAAGTTGAATACATACCTTATATCAAGTTAAATACATTATACCTTATATTAAGTTACATACCTCGGAACCTACATGTATGCATGACAGAGACTTTATTTCAATCTGTGTATCTCAAAATGAAGTAATAATAACAAACTTTTTACTGATAATTAATTTAGATGTTTCTCAAGTCTATAATTTAGTTTTATGGATTTTGCTTTATGTAATCTGTGATTATATATGGTATTCATTAAGGCATCGTTGTAGGTTTTGATTATAGAAAGAATTACAGTGAATTTTTATGGGATTATTTTCTTTAACTTACATTAGTTTTTTACATCCGAAGAAAATTATGAAGAATTCACTTCGTATTTAGACATTTTAGTGAATAGTCACTCTTCAAAATGATATCTTATCCCCTGGCTGTGTCCAACATCTACATTATGCTAAGTTTCCAAATTACATTACAAAGTTACATTGTGGTATTTTGTTCATTTGAGGGCATGAGTAATGCATGTGGATTGACTCTTCAAGTTATTTACAAAAATACTGAAGATTTGTGTTACCACTCGTATCTATCTGTTCTAGCACATAATATTGCATTATTTTGTGTGTGATGTTTATTTATCATGGTGCTGATATATTCCATCCTATGCTTGTTTTAGTGCTGCCCGCAGATATTGCTGATGACTATTATCACACACTGTTAGGCTTAGAAAAAAAGATACCAGTTCTGATGTTTAGATCTCCCCAGACAGAATCTCGACCACCACTCATCGACTGGCTCATTATGGCCAGCAACTTTTTTGATTTGCATTCCTCGTCACTACACCTCTCTATCGCCCTAATGGACACTTTCCTTGACAGCTTTATCGTAGACAGTGAGCAACTCCACCTGCTTGGCCTCTCATGCATCCAAATTGCAGGTACTGAAAGTCATTTAGTGGCTTGATACCTTGTGAATAGCATTCAATTTATGGTGTTGACAATCCTTTTTTCTAGTTCATTTCTTCGCACAGGGGGTCAATTTTTGGCAAAACATAGACATGTGTATGATATATTATGTCAATGCCAATGATTAACCAATGCATGAACACGAAACAAAAGTGCTTCTGTTGGCTGCCATTCTATAACATTTTCTCCACCTAGTCGTCACACCCCGTTATACCCGTCGTCACACCCCGTTATATTGCAATATATATAATTATAGCGTAAGATTAAAGCAGATTCCACCAATACTAAAAACGTCCGAGCCATATTTATATGCCCCACATCAACATTCAAGCAGTGGTTGTGGAGTGAGCGAGCAAGCCATATTTATATGTCCCACATCAACATTCAAGCAGTGGTTGTGGCGTTAGCGAGCAAGCCATATTTATATGTCCCACATCAACATTCAAGCAGTGGTTGTGGAGTTAGCAAGCAAGAAATTCTTCCTTCGTTCAAATAGAAAATTTAAAAATTTGTCCATAAACTTTTGCTGTTCTCTGGAGTGGAGTTATTTGTTTAAAACCTAATAACACTCTGATTTTATGATTAAGGATTTTGACAAATTTTCAGGGAATCTAGTTCAAAAAATGAGCAATTTCAATATAAATATTTAACTTGTTTTCGTTCGATATTTTGCCAAGATCACGAATATTTCTGTTCATTTTTACAACTTTAGAATGTTGATGAAACCTGGTATTTGATTAAAATTACACAAAAATATAATTTAAGCACCAATCTGTAATGTTATTTGCAGCTGTAAGGATAATAATATTTGCGTTGTCAGTTTACGAGGCATAGTTGTGTAGAAGATGAGTTTCGGGAAATTGTCCACTTAACACGCTATCAGTGCAGCAATGAATGTCATTAGTTAGTGTTCATCGGTGTACTCTGCGTACTCTTGTGTTTTAAAAAGCTTTCACCATTTGGAGCTACAGAAATGACACCGTATTCGTGCTATTAATATCAATCCTGGATTGTAAAATGTATCCTTCATACTCAAATTGTTATCTCCACTATTCCTTGTTATATTTCAACCATGCGCGAATACATCAAACAAACTCATCAATGTGATACCTCCTCATAAAATTTGCGACAAGGTTCAAATTGTTTTATTGAGTCTAGCATCACTGCCACCGCTAATGATATGAAGGGTTACAAGTTTTAATATGATGAGTGATGAATGATGTCTGTTCTACGTCCTTTTTGTTTGTCTGTAAAAAGTCTCGGGAGGCAGCCATTTAACAGTAGTTGTATCAATAAAGTTGGAGGGTCACATCGATATAAGTAGACAATTCCAAAACAACAGCTATCAGTACCACAATTATATGAACAGGGATTTTTCTTAGTCAGCTGTTACCCTGCATAGGGTTTGATTCTCGAGTGTTGTTATCCTCTCTTTGTGTAACATATTAATACTTGCATGGTTGAATGAACTATGGCTAAATAGATTTTGTAGTGGAAACCTAACATCTTTCAGAATGTTTGGATCGCGAGCAAAATTACTCGCACCTTTTTTCTGCTCTTTTATAGATGCTGATATTTTTAATTTGAAGCAATACATGTCTGCTGCCTCTTAACAATGTTTAACCCTTGGCTTGTTTCTGATTAGTTGCAATGAATGTATACGAATCTAGTGGGGTCTTTTCATCTTACCTTTTTACTCAATTCAATCATTGTTCACTTCAACTAAGCACTGTCATATACGCCGGAACCAATTCTATGAAATTTCAATGAATGGTAGGTTTACTCAGGTAGTAACGTAAGTCGAAAATCATAATACAGAAATTACCTGGTTGCCACATGTAGCGTCATATCTGTGAGGTGCCTGTTATGTTTAGTTGAAATGTCGTGGATTTCAATCTATTATAAAAAAAGTACTCTGATTATCACTCTATTCATTTTCAGTTGAAGACTTCAGCTAGCGCTACTGGGACCATCTAAAACCTTGCATGTTTCATCTCTGTTTAGCTAAGTTTGAGGAACGAGAGGTGGCCATCCCGCGGGTCAAAGAGCTCTTAGAGCTGACAAAGAAACCTTATTCTCTGAAGCTATGCATGAAGATGGAGCTGGCTGTCTTATCTCACCTAAAGTGGCAGGTCGGAATTCCAACCGTTGCGCACTTCTGGTAAGTCACGTTTAGATCATAGGGAGCCTAAAAACATCTTGGGTTGTTGTGAGATATTGTTAACTACTTCGACCTTTGTAGAGATAGTTTCATTTAACTACCGTATATCATCACATATAAGCCTATCTCGCATATAAGCCGACCGTAAAAAACAGCCTTGAAATTAGGTTATTTATAAGAACTTGCATATAAGCCAACGCCATAAATTGTAATTCCCAAACCCCGTATCTATCAGAGCAAAGTGTTGCAGAAATGGAGTGGCTTTTGCAAGCGTAGTACAGAAAGTTTCTGATTGGTGAGGAATAGTTAGATAATTATCCTATCAAGTCTTTGCTTAATCACTTTAAGCCAATGGAAAACATGTTTGCATCGCACACTGACCTTAGTTTCGCTTTTCAAAAGCACATTTTTATAGCTATTTGTTCTTCGCAATGATCAGAAGCATTACAGCTATGCAGTGATTATCTATTGGGTAATGGTAATAGTGACAGTGGGTATTTATTTTTAACAGTAATAATAATGTCATCAGCTATAGTAATATTGGTAACTCCTCTGACTCGGAACATGCTTGTCCACCGCAATAGTATGAAGAGGACAAAAAGTGTCTGAACTGATTCCACACCACATTTGGGGCCTTTTTATGGCATCGGATGATGTACAATTTTATGCTAATAAATTTGGTCCAATGTTATGATAACTTATATGCGCCAATTTCAAATACTTTTTTACCGTATATGTTTGTCCATGAAAATCTATTTGGTAGTGAATGAGTTAATTATAGTGGTAATCATTATTGTTGTTTTATTTGCATTAATGAAATTGAGTTAACAAAGAGTTACACGCGTAACTTTCAATCGAGGTGAGCGCGTTGAAAGACGAGCGAGACTAGAATAAAACTCTCAATAATTGAATAATAAAAATAATAAGAAAACTCTCAATAATCAATAAACTCTCAAAATAATACTCTCAATAAAACTCTCAATAATAATGTGGTCATTAAGATATCGAGGGTTGACAAGACTAACACGGGTTCTGTTTTGGCTCTAAAAAAGAGGGAAGACAACGCGTGATGTGTAGAGCATAACAAGTTACAGGAAGTTAATCATAAAATACCATTATCTTCTAAGGCTGATTTCCTGTTGGATGGGTCTAGAGGTCGTTCAGCCCGTATGGAATGGCGATGGTTTTTGCGTAAGCGAGGTGTCGTGGTCATTAAATGGCTGTTCACATTTCTGAAAATGACTAGACATACTCGAACACTGATAGCCTGCTGCGTAGCAATGAATGTAGTAATTCTGATAGTTCTTAGTTCAGCTTCATAATTAGTCTCCAATTTCAAGTGAAACTTTCAAATATTGTGCCATGCAGGCCTCTCACCAGTAATTGTATTCTAAGACAAAAGTTGTGCTCTCGGGTTGAAAATTGGAGTTGTCCTCTCATCTCATTAAGACAATTCCCAAAAATTCGAGATTATATGAACCTTAGTAAAATCCTTTAAATAGTTCAAAAATTCAGCTTAGGTAAACGCCATATAGTCTGTGTCATTAATAATAAGGTATTATTTGCGCTTGCATGTGCAACTGTGCATGTTTATAACAGTTAGTCTTCATAAAACAATTCGAGATGCTTGACTAAAAGTTTAATTTTGATGCTGAGATTGACTGGTTCAGCAGTGGAAAGGCTTTAGGTAAGAAGACATTGAACATGAAAGCCAATATAGCGGGAATTGAATGAAAGAGACAGGAAACTGATACTTGAAGTGGCAGCGCAGAAGCTAGTGATTAAATGAATTTATTTAAATGGTGTTATTTTGGTTTTGCAATTTATGCAAACTTGACCGTTTATGTCATTTGCTTTCGTATATTCATTTTTATAATTTGATGGATTACTATTATTGGATTTATAAAATTGTAGATTTGTAACACAGCGTTTGATAACCCCAAGTAATAACCCCAAGGCCATTGTCTACAATGGGCTTGCAACCAATAGAGGCTCATAGCTCAGTTTCTATTGTATATAAAAAGTCAGCTTTGCAGCAGACTTGAATCAGTCCAATGAACTTATATATATATATATATAAAACATTGTTAAATATATTAATAGAGTTTACAAATGCATTCAAATTTAGAATCTTTCAAAGAACTTCTCATAACTCCAAATAATTGCAACTACCTTTATTTGAACGCCACAATAGAAAGGTTGAAAAATTGAACGCTACCCTTTCATTGAACTTCTCATAGCTCCAAATAATTGCCACTCGGATTGTAAGATCTGCATATGTCAACTGCTAGCAAAATATATCAGCTTGAAGAGAGATTGTTTGGCCTATCAATGCACATTTATTAAATGTCTATGGTAGAAATTGTGCTGTATAGACTTTTGGGTTAGCTATTTGGGGGCTTGGGGGTTAGCTATTTGGGCAGGCAAATATGATCGGAGCGATCCACTTCTCCATCCCACCTACTGCCATGTCTCTCTTTTGACTCTTCAATTTTTGTTAACCACATGGCATGGAAACCATTGTCTGCACTGTTGTCTGGAAACAACATATCTTGGCACCATCCATGGCCCTTTCCCATGAAAACTTCCAGATTATCTTGCTAATGTCAGGCCCACATGGAATATCCTTAGGTTCAAGGATATTCCTTAGTATCCTTAGGTTCCTTATATTCCTTAGCACCGACAGACAATAGTGTGAAAGTGTGAAAGAATATACATGATAAAAATATATATTTGTCATATGATGCAAATGAGAAAGTTAGCTTGGACAAACTTTGCTCTTCATTTTACCAATGCAATATTTATCTAAACGGCTGATTTGTTTAAAGTACAATCCATGAATGAGTGTATCGTGCAAATTAATAGTTATTGTAATGTAGATGTAGTGCATGTTCTGTTTGCAGACAACAAATGGTAACTTAGAAAAATAGGGCATTGTGATGATCTCTATTTACACAAATTTTAGACTGAATTTGTTATTTTGGGTCTAGAATTGTGTTAGGACTAAACAGTTTTAAAACCAATCCCAAATTGGCAGCATAAGTTAGACAGAGTTTTAACAACATCAAGTGTGTATAAGGCTTTAAGTTCCTATTGTCATACCATGTTTACAATTCCTGTACTTCTTACATCACAACATCTCTCCTTTATGGAATACTGTTCACAGCAGTATAACGCAACTGTAGCTAGAGACTATAAGGTATAAATCTTTACACAAGCGATTGATTATCGATATGCTAACACATTTACACGTATATATACTTATAATACAGACTTACTAGAATACAGTCCTGATCTACCACACCCTCTGTACTGTGTACCTTACCACACCCTTTATAATGTGTACCTTACCATTCTCTCTGTACTGTGTACCTTACCATTCTCTCTGTACTGTGTACCTTACCATTCTCTCTGTACTGTATACCTTGCCACTCTCTCTGTACTGTGTACCTTTCCACATCCTTTGTACTGTGTACCTTTCCACATCCTCTGCACTGTGTACCTTTCCACACCCTCTGTACTGTGTACCTTACCACACCCTCTGTACTGTGTACTTTACCAATCTCTGTTCTGGGTACCTTTCTACAGTCTACACAGAGGCTGGTTCACACTTAGCTCTACATGCTCTGGTATAATAAGAGCTATAAATATCTTTAGTTAATGACTATTACTTTTATTGTAAAATCATATTCAATCAGTTTGAGCCAGAACTGCTTAGCATTCCTTGAAATGCAGAAGACTTTCAATACTGTTCTAATGGTCATGGACATTGATATACTGATTATTTCGATAGCTATAATATGCTTACAACTATTGTTATCTATTGTTACCTCTATTGTTACCTCTCATATATAATATAATAATTAATATAACAAGTGAAATAATACCAAATTTACTGAGCCTTTTTCACAGCTGTGGCAATGAATAACATCAGTCTCCCATTAACTTTAAAAAATAATGGCACTTTTTATTCTTCCGATTCTGGTGCTAAGACAACCGATTGAAAACAAAACGTGTTTTTCAGTGACATATTGACATAAAACCTCCTTTTTCTTTAAAAGCAAACTTTTTTTCGCTCATGACTTGTCAGGTAGGCTAAATCACATTACAATGTATTCGTATTGCATGGTTTTTTATAGTGCTCATTTTGTATTACCCGATGGCACCTCATGTTTCCTTGGTCCTTTCTTGTTAAGGCGTTTGTTTACATTTTAGTGATCTGTTGTTGATATGAGTCTGTAGATTGAAAGTTATAGCTGAATTTGTTTGCTCTGTGTTTCATAAAAAACCTAGTCACTGGTTTATACGATTATACTTGCAGTACGTAGGTGCATATGTTTTTTCGCATGGTAAAGTGGGAGCTTCATGTTTACAGCAACTACTACTCATCGCAGTTGATAGACAGCACTGACCTATTGCTTGATCGGCCTTTGAAACCAGATGAAGTTTCTACAGTAGATCAGCTTTGTAGGGATTATCTCTCTTATCTCATTAATCTACCCCTTCAAGGTCAGTTTCTACAGTAGGGCAAATTTGTAGGGATTATTTCTCCTATCTCAAATCTTTTTTTTCAAGGCAAGCTGTTAAGTCAACAGCCTTACTAGCATATTTCCACCAATATCTACTGTATCCTTTCTTTCCTAGATACACTATAACCTCTACTTACGAAAGTATTTCGTTCCTAAAGCCGTTTCGTAAGTTGAAATTTTCGTAATGAAAAGCCAATTTTACCACATAAATGTCTCAATTCGTTCCAAGCCTTCACTAAACACCTCTATTTGACCGCCATGGCACTGTATTGTCAAACCCTTCCCTTATGGCGGCGTTCTATTAGAGGTGACTTCCAAATAGACGGGGTCATTTTGCTCGACTAGCTGGCTGGCCAGAATTTTAGGAAGATAAATTCGACTTTTTTACAAGCGAAGCATTGCTAATGTTACATTCGTGTTGCCTGCTCACTTCTTCGGACAGAGCGACTTTAATGCCGTCGGCCTCAGCATATGTGCTAAACGGCTTTTGATCAACGTCGAAGTATCAGAGCGAGTGAAACAAGGAACTGCTTTGAGTAAAACATATATATAGATATATATATGTTTATATACATATATGTATGACGGATATAGTTATTACTTATTTTGATGGTGTTGCTTTCCAAGTTTTAGGAAAAAAACAAAAGCTTTTAAAGGAAAAAACTTTATAGAATCTTTCGAAGTTGAGTTCCCGCTGTACTACCATTCCATTGTTTCTCACATGTTTGATTCCTGCCATTCCCACCTTATATTCCTTTGTATTTCATACTCCTATCATCTCTTACTTGCGTTCCCACCTTATATTCCTTTGTATTTCATACTCCTATCATCTCTTACTTGCGTTCCCACCTTATATTCCTTTGTATTTCATACTCCTATCATCTCTTACTTGCGTTCCCACCTTATATTCCTTTGTATTTCATACTCCTATCATCTCTTACTTGCGTTCCCAATTTGTATTATATAGATCATTCTTCCTTTCTCATTCCCCCAAACATTCTTACTTCTCATCTCTTTGCTCCGTACTTTCTCCCCTTCTCTATTGCTCTTCTCAAAACATAGTTTTACCCTCCTACCTATCAATGCCTTCACTACCATCAATCCAGCATGCTTTTGATACCTTCCTATCCTGCCAGAAAGTTTAATGTCATCTGAACTGTAAATATGGATGTAATAATTTTTTGATATGGTCAACTCTCCAAAAGCAGGTTTTTGTACAAATGCTCTTTCTCACATATTTGATTGCATGCCAAAGCAGTATTTACATGTACATATTTATATTATTTTGATAGGAGTTATCTTACCTTCATCGTCATTACATTTTTGTTTCAGTTTTTTGAGGTAAGCAACAATTCACGCTTGCTCGTTTTGACAGTGTAGTTGATAATCTTGAGTGAGCTATTTTTATATGTTATCCGCTCTAGTAGTGTAGTGAAGTGTGTGCTATGTGTCAATCTATTTATATTGTGATAGATAAGTGTAGTAACATCGTTCACATTTCTTATTTTGTATTATTGTTATTGTGTATATGTACGTAACCATTTGCTTTAATATGCGTATGAGCTATACATTTGTTGTTCAGATTTTTATTGTATGTCCTTGGCATTTTTAGAAGAATTACTGTAGCTTGTGTTGGGATCGGGAGTGGGAAAGCGCCTTTAGCATCTACCTCTTACCCGCTGTAAGGCATCAACATACCGAGTTGATCCATTCCGATGTTACTTTTATCTACTAGAATGGCCGTTTATAAGAACTTAGTGTATTTCGTTTAATGGCTTTCATAGCTAAAACAACAACGGTAAATTTAAAAGCTAATTTATAATATTTTTTATATTATCTAATTATTTAATTCTAATTATTTCAGGCAGTCTCTCCGCTTTCCCATGTTTCATACTTTCTTATCATAACTATTGGACTGCTTCAGAGATTTCTTGTTCAAAGAGTTGATCCACGCGTGTTTATGTTTTCCTTTCAACACTGCTACCAGTTTCACTAGTCTGGTTCGGTTTTAAAACTTAAAATAAAAGTGTAAAACACTGTTTAGCATCATTTGAGCATTTTATATGAAAGAGAACTGTGAATGTGCTGCTTTACAACAAAAATCTGTAAACCGGAACTTAATTCATATGAAGACAAATATTTGCCCCAATTGTACATCTTGTGTAGAAAAGTTGGTAAGTTGAGCAGGTCGTAAAATCAGCCTTTGTGTCGCTACGTAGCGGAAACTTTTAGTTTAACTTAAATAAGTTTTACTTACTAACCACACACCTAAAGCTAAGTTTTAATCTTTTAGCAAACTTTTACTTTGTCATTCCAATTCTTGATTATATGTTTTCGATTTGACGTTTTTTGCCTCTCATTCAATATAACTTTTAGGCAACCTTTTAAACTGATTTGAGGAGCAAGACTGAGCAATGCTGTTCTCGAAAGCAGCCTCTCACGTACTTGGTCATTTAGTGGCCATCGAGAACCGGTCTGTATGCTCATTTCTCAAAGATTACTCGTAACTCGAGGAAGAAATTTGCTTGAAATTCTCCTTGTATATCGGTTTTCCCGTATGTTGAACCCCCGTACGTCGAGGTATGACTGTACTCCGATATCATTGTTTGCATGGTCTCTAGTTTTGACGTTGATCAATCAGCTAGAATATTATCGTAAGTTGTTTCTGAGTTTTAGCTCAAATCGTATAATTAACGATATCAATGTCAAGGAAGATATCAAGGATGAACAGCACAGCAACTTCAAATTAATAGATTAAAATGCTTGTAGGAAAGAATCTTTTGTATCAGCCCCAAAAGCTATCACAATTGAGAGCTATAAGAGTTTAAGGTAGCATGAGTTCACTAGTTTCTGAGCTATAAATAAGCTTGTCAGACAGACAACTCTGCTTTACCCCGGAGTAATCTCCCTTGAAACATTTCATAATCATGTGGCACCCTTGCGCCCAGGTGAAGGACAAACATGGACTTATGCCATTTTAGGTGTGTAGCTGCCTATTCACCTGCTTACACATTGCTACATCATTCTCTTGCGGTCAAAACATTTAGAGATTATTGATGAGGTTAGCCATGTCTTACTCTGCTGCGTTGTAGGTGCAAAATATGTGGAAATGTGATTACAAGCTCTTAGAAGCTCAAAAACGAACAGTTAATCGCAGCCATCACGAAAACGCTGTAGATTAAAATCTCTTATGGTGAACCTTTTGATACCAAATAACCGTAATGTGAATAACCGTAATGTGAATAACCGTAATGTGAATAACCGTAATGTGAATAACCGTAATGTAAATCACCGTAATGTGAATAACCGTAATGTGAATAACCGTAATGTAAATAACCGTAATGTGAATAACCGTAATGTAAATAACCGTAATGTGAATAACCGTAATGTGAATAACCGTAATGTGAATAACCGTAATGTGAATAACCGTAATGTGAATAACCGTAATGTAAATAACCGTAATGTGAATAACCGTAATGTGAATAACCGTAATGTGAATAACCGTAATGTGAATAACCGTAATGTAAACTTTGTTACAAATAAACCTTTAAAGTTTGACTTGCAACAAAATTCACATTACAGTTATTTGGTATCTTAAGATTCGCCATGTCTTACTCTGTCGTGTTATAGGTGCAAAATATATGGGAATGTGATTACAAGTTCTTAAAAGCTAAAAACCGAACAGTTAATCGCAGCCACACGAGACCGCCGTAGTTTGGATTCGCTTTCCAAAACGGCTCAAATGGGACGTAGTTGTACAAGATGGTTTCTGTTTACACTTTCATGCAACCTCAATTTACCTCATTCGTCAAAATATTTTCACAAATATACTTCACGCATTCAATAAAACCATGTCTATTGTTCTTACGCGTCTATTTTCTCGTCATTGTAATGCTGTCACTTTTAGCACTGATATCTTATAACTTACCGTAAAAAATCGTTAAACTTTTTAACCTTAGCTCGAAGGAGTACATATCATTGTCTGATAATCATGACGAGCCTGTTGGTTACCTGTGATAATCGAAAAGTGCTGCAAAAATTGTTTGCGAAGTATTGGTCACGTGATCAGATTACGACTTGACGGTTGAATAATGCCGAAACAAAACTGTAAAGTAGCGAGCATCTATATTTGATACGGGGACTTCGGTAAAACCAGAAGTGTTTGTCATAAACTAGTGCTACGATATGTTTTATAGTGAGCTTTTTATTGGTCTTTCAATACACGTGAGAACATCACGTGACAAGATGATAACCAAATTGTAATGACTACGTCAGATAAATAAACAGATTCCAATCTACGGTGGCTTTTCGTTTTTGAGCTTTTAAGGGCTTGTAATCACATTTCCATGTATTTGGCACCTACAACACAACAGGGTAATACATGGTGAATCTTTTGATAACAAATAACTGTAATGTGAATTTTGTTGCAAGTCAACCTTTAATTAAGGCTATTAAAATTGTGGTTGCGTCAAATTTGAGTTGATTTTTAAAAAAAGTATTTTTTTATTCATTAGTTGATATGTTGTTTGTTGTGTTAGGCGATCTCATTGTCAAGATATTTAAAGATTAAAATTGAAAAACATTGATTCCGGTAAAAACGCTCTGGCCAAAAAAAAACATGCCCAGACTTGCCCAAAATGATGTACCGTGTGATACAACCTGTTTCTATTTCTCGTATTCACATCAGCTAATGCGATAAAAGTTTAGTTCTACATGGTTCTCTGGGCATATATTTTATTTTGTATTTGCTCATGTTGGCTAGAATAAAATTTTAAATCCAGTTGCAGATACATTATTATGAATGTTTCAAACGCCTCAAACAAGGAAAATTAAAAACTTGTCATATTAGCTTCCTCTAAATACTGTGTAAACATCTTAGTACTGACTACCAATTCTATCGGTCTACGGTAATTATGTCGAGCAAACTAAGTAGAATAAGGTCTTTGTATCAGCACAATTCCGTCGCTATCCACACCGAAAACTAGTTACTAAGTAAAATAAGCAAGCTGCGTCTTTGAAAAGAATATGTGGTGAAACCAACTGCATCCCTAAAAGTCATGTACATTGTATGGTCAACGTTATCGAGTCATTATTGGTATCAATTTGTAGAAAGAAATTCAGTTGTCACATTTGATTAGTGGATTCAAGTACTAAACAAATGGTCGAGCTATGCAAAAGTACCTGTCAATACAGCTCTGATTACACTTAATAAATCCATCTATCGGACAACATTTCAGCACAGGTGTCAAAGAGGCTATGATGTATTCAATGTTTTGCAAATCATGTTTTGCATTATCTTCAACAATATTATTTTGTTATATAATTTTAACAAGCAAAAAGATTTTCATCTCGGCATAAAGCTTTTATTAAAAATATCCATCCAAGTCGTGGCCACTCTCATCGTTTCAGCTCATACAATAGGACAAATTCATCTACTGCAGCAAACTCAAACAAAACATCATGGTTTATGCAGCACACATTGAAGTCTTTCTTTCCCATTTATGGCAGTTTCCACACTGACAAAGCTGCTTCGCTGGTGGGACCACCTAAACATCCGGTAATAAATAAAACAAATGCAATAAATATATGTCATTCATAGATGTGTCATTCTAACCGTCTAACGCGTATCTACTGAAAACTTTCAAATTGGGAGTTAGATAGATTGCGAGTGTAATTTTAAAAATGAATAAATGTTTAACAAAAGCATAAGCACGCCAAGTCAACGATTCGAAGCTTTGGTTTTGGAAGTTGAAGACGTGCATTGGTCAATCGATTTTCCTCACTTTCTACAAGTGAGAAGTGAACATCTAAAATCTAATCATAAATCAAATTCACTAGCTAAAACTGCCAAAGAAAATTTGAAGCAAATATAGCTAAGTGAAACGATAAAAAATTATAAAAACGATGATTGGTGATAGCAAAAAGTTATAATTCTATTACTTAGTAAATGTATTCATGAGTACTAAATTTATTACCTTTAGTATATTCATCAATCTAAGCCATTGTATTGCTAGGTGCTATGAATTAAAAAGAAGCCGTCAAGAACTCAGTGTGCATCCGTATTTCGCACGCGCGCACAGGAAATTACATTATAGCTTCAAACAGGGAAATATAATCTGAATGTAAACACAACAGTATATCTATAGGAGACTCAAAGTAAAAGATAAATTTACTTCCATTCTCCAATCTTCCTCTGTAGCATAACGCTGCTGACGCCTGTCAGCTCTAACTATAAGCTGTCCGTTCCAAATTTTAACCAGCTGATGCTCAGAATACTCAGAGTCACCTTCCCAGTAACTGGAAGCATTTTTACAATTATGTTCGTCAATAAAACGTGTCGATCGAGTAATTCATTAAAGTAACGATGTTAATTAATTTAGTAAATATCCATGTCCATCCGATCTAGTAGTAGAGTAAAATCCTTAACTTCGAGATCACAGACAACGCGTTTTACGAGTGATAACATGTATTATGACCTACATGTATATAAAAATTTCGTGCTGATGATTGGCTAATGAAGCGATCTTATATTTATCGCTCGTGGACTCTTTTCAGATGTATCACTTGTTACGTCACGGATGAAGCACCCGCTAGAATCTGAGCTTTTTAAAAGATGGCCTCATTCAAGCGCATATATCTCTGTACAGGGTTAGTCTACAAAGACAAAAATGACATCAAATTATAGCTGATGTTTTAGCCTTTTTTATTGGTCTTAATTTCATTAAATCGACTTTTTTGGCGCAACCACATCTTTAAAGTAATTGCGTGCCATTGTTTATTAATTGTGAGCATTAGTATGCACATCGCTATTACAATAGCGCGAAAGTAGCAAAGCTTAATCCTACTTCTTGAACTTTTGTTTGGGTTTTCGTCCAAATGTCATATTATACTATTTTTAGTGCAGCAAAGAATATTTTAATTTATTATTAATCGGCTGATATGAAGTATGGCATATGAATCAACCATCGTGTATAGGCTAATTAACGAAGGCACATCATTATTCTCAAAATTTGTGAATAAATCACAATGTTATAAGATAATAGCTGTATAATTTTGAAAGAGACACCTTTTTAAAAATTAAAAAATTTTTTTTTAGATTCACACTAGGTTTTACACAAAACCTCTGTATCACCTTTTTAGCTATGCTAGACTTAGGTCATGCCGGCACGCCAGCACGCTGTGGCAATGGCTGATTGGCTGTCTTATGTTCATCACTTCTGTTTACTCAGCTTCCGATCAGATACTTTCTCTTCTAAATGCTGTTCATTGGGCTAGCAGGCAGACAAATTACATGTATTTCTGTGTCTATTCAGTCCATCTATTCGGTGTAATTAGCACAAATCTGTAATGCCGCTTTCATTGGGCAGTGTGTGGGCTTGCTTTGAAGCAGCCCTATGATGTCATCCATCACGCTGTTTCCTAGATACCAGCGTACTCTGCTTCTCTCAGTTTCCTATCAATTTAGTTTATCATTGCAGATATTAACTTCCGGCGACTTCGTCCTTCAGTGGTTGCTTGCGCTGTCCTGGCAGCAGTGCGACAGTTGGTTTCTCTCAGCCCCCTTTGGCCCGATAGACTCGAAGCAAAGTCGGGCATTTCTGTAAACTCTTTTTCTGGACCATTACAAAACATTGTCTCGTAAGTTTGATGATATTATGTAGTGTGTAGATGTCAGATTTATTCTAATCCTCACAAAAATTCACATGCTTTCAAATATGTAGCAATGCTTATTTATTGATGTCAGCAGAACTCCGACGCTCTGAATATGCAGATGCTCGTTCTGTGGTCAGAGTGAACTGGCTTCACTCAGCAATAATAGCTGAGTGGGCCATTCGACTAGTGGACTATTCAACTAGTGGGCCGTTCAACGAGTGGGCCATTCAATGAGTGCACCATTCGACGAGTTGACTATTCGACAAGTGGCCCATTCGACTGGTGGACTATTCGACAAGTTGGCCATTTGACAAGTGGGCCATCTGCCACGAGGGCTATTTGACTAGTGGGCCATCCGACGAGTAAACTATTTGATAAATGAGCCATTTGGTTAACGGGCCGGGCCATTCAACGAGTGGGCCATCCGATGTGTGGACCATCCAATGAGTGGGCCATTGTATCAGTGGGCCATTTGGCGAGTGAGCTATTTGACAAGTTGGCCATCCAACGAGTCGCCCATCTCAATATGCAAAATCTCAAAATACAAATGCAGTGCACCCCCCCCCCCCCTTACGACATTAATTCATTCTGATGTTGACATCATTAGATGAAAATGTCGTATAGAGGGGTGTAGAAACCCATAGTAAATATCTACTGCAAACACCCCCTGGTAAAAAACATCAAAATTTTGTATACGACCTGTGCATATTAAAAATTAATAACAAAATAATATATTAATCTTAGTAACTATAATTACTTCAGTGTATTTAGTGGTTATGATCTGCAATAAAATGTAATATTATTATGAACAGTACGTACCGTATGAACAGTACGTACCGTATGAACAGTACGTACCGTATGGAGCTTTCACTTTCAAGACAGATGTATTGAAACTAAACTTATACAACATAAACTTTGAATTTAACCTGAATGAATTTAACTTACTAAACACACACTTGAAGCTAAGTTTTAGTATGTATTTTACTAACTTACTAAACACACACTTGAAGCTAAGTTTTAGTATGTATTTTACTAACTTACTAAACACACACTTGAAGCTAAGTTTTAGTATGTATTTTACTAACTTACTAAACACACACTTGAAGCTAAGTCTCAGTGTGTACTTTACTAACTTACTAAACACACACTTGAGGCTAAGTCTCAGTGTGTACTTTACTAACTTACTAAACACACACTTGAGGCTAAGTTTTAGTGTGTATTTTACTAACTTACTAAACACACACTTGAAGCTAAGTTTTAGTGTGTATTTTACTAACTTACTAAACACACACTTGAAGCTAAGTTTTAGTGTGTATTTTACTAACTTACTAAACACACACTTGAAGCTAAGTTTTAGTATGTATTTTACTAACTTATTAAACACACACTTGAGGCTAAGTTTTAGTATGTATTTTACTAACTTATTAAACACACACTTGAGGCTAAGTTTTAGTGTGTATTTTACTAACTTACTAAACACACACTTGAAGCTAAGTCTCAGTATGTATTTTACTAACTTACTAAACACATACTTGAAGCTAAGTCTCAGTATGTATTTTACTAACTTATTAAACACACACTTGAGGCTAAGTTTTAGTATGTATTTTACTAACTTACTAAACACACACTTGAAGCTAAGTCTCAGTGTGTACTTTACTAACTTACTAAACACACACTTGAGGCTAAGTCTCAGTGTGTACTTTACTAACTTACTAAACACACACTTGAGGCTAAGTTTTAGTGTGTATTTTACTAACTTACTAAACACACACTTGAAGCTAAGTTTTAGTATGTATTTTACTAACTTACTAAACACATACTTGAAGCTAAGTCTCAGTATGTATTTTACTAACTTACTAAACACACACTTGAGGCTAAGTTTTAGTATGTATTTTACTAACTTATTAAACACACACTTGAGGCTAAGTTTTAGTATGTATTTTACTCAACTTATTAAACACACACTTGAGGCTAAGTTTTAGTGTGTATTTTACTAACTTACTAAACACACACTTGAAGCTAAGTTTTAGTATGTATTTTACTAACTTACTAAACACACACTTGAAGCTAAGTTTTAGTATGTATTTTACTAACTTACTAAACACACACTTGAAGCTAAGTTTTAGTATGTATTTTACTAACTTACTAAACACACACTTGAAGCTAAGTTTTAGTATGTATTTTACTAACTTACTAAACACACACTTGAAGCTAAGTCTCAGTGTGTACTTTACTAACTTACTAAACACACACTTGAAGCTAAGTTTTAGTGTGTATTTTACTAACATACTAAACACACACTTGAAGCTAAGTTTTAGTATGTATTTTACTAACTTATTAAACACACACTTGAGGCTAAGTTTTAGTATGTATTTTACTCAACTTATTAAACACACACTTGAGGCTAAGTTTTAGTGTGTATTTTACTAACTTACTAAACACACACTTGAAGCTAAGTTTTAGTATGTATTTTACTAACTTATTAAACACACACTTGAGGCTAAGTTTTAGTATGTATTTTACTCAACTTATTAAACACACACTTGAGGCTAAGTTTTAGTGTGTATTTTACTAACTTACTAAACACACACTTGAAGCTAAGTTTTAGTATGTATTTTACTAACTTACTAAACACATACTTGAAGCTAAGTCTCAGTATGTATTTTACTAACTTACTAAACACACACTTGAGGCTAAGTTTTAGTATGTATTTTACTAACTTATTAAACACACACTTGAGGCTAAGTTTTAGTATGTATTTTACTCAACTTATTAAACACACACTTGAGGCTAAGTTTTAGTGTGTATTTTACTAACTTACTAAACACACACTTGAAGCTAAGTTTTAGTATGTATTTTACTAACTTACTAAACACACACTTGAAGCTAAGTCTCAGTGTGTACTTTACTAACTTACTGAACACACACTTGAAGCTAAGTTTTAGTATGTATTTTACTAACTTACTAAACACACACACTTGAAGCTAAGTTTTAGTATGTATTTTACTAACTTACTAAACACACACTTGAAGCTAAGTTTTAGTATGTATTTTACTCAACTTACTAAACACACACTTGAAGCTAAGTTTTAGTATGTATTTTACTAACTTACTAAACACACACTTGAAGCTAAGTTTTAGTATGTATTTTACTAACTTACTAAACACACACTTGAGGCTAAGTCTCAGTATGTATTTTACTAACTTACTAAACACACACTTGAAGCTAAGTTTTAGTATGTATTTTACTAACTTATTAAACACACACTTGAGGCTAAGTTTTAGTATGTATTTTACTCAACTTATTAAACACACACTTGAGGCTAAGTTTTAGTGTGTATTTTACTAACTTACTAAACACACACTTGAGGCTAAGTCTCAGTATGTATTTTACTAACTTACTAAACACACACTTGAAGCTAAGTTTTAGTATGTATTTTACTAACTTACTAAACACACACTTGAAGCTAAGTCTCAGTATGTATTTTACTAACTTACTAAACACACACTTGAAGCTAAGTTTTAGTATGTATTTTACTAACTTACTAAACACACACTTGAAGCTAAGTCTCAGTATGTATTTTACTAACTTACTAAACACACACTTGAAGCTAAGTTTTAGTATGTATTTTACTAACTTACTAAACACACACTTGAAGCTAAGTCTCAGTATGTATTTTACTAACTTACTAAACACACACTTGAAGCTAAGTCTCAGTATGTATTTTACTAACTTACTAAACACACACTTGAAGCTAAGTCTCAGTATGTATTTTACTAACTTACTAAACACACACTTGAAGCTAAGTTTTAGTATGTATTTTACTAACTTACTAAACACACACTTGAAGCTAAGTCTCAGTATATATTTTACTAACTTACTAAACACACACTTGAGGCTAAGTTTTAGTATGTATTTTACTAACTTATTAAACACACACTTGAGGCTAAGTTTTAGTATGTATTTTACTCAACTTATTAAACACACACTTGAGGCTAAGTTTTAGTGTGTATTTTACTAACTTACTAAACACACACTTGAAGCTAAGTTTTAGTATGTATTTTACTAACTTACTAAACACACACTTGAAGCTAAGTTTTAGTATGTATTTTACTAACTTACTAAACACACACTTGAAGCTAAGTTTTAGTATGTATTTTACTAACTTACTAAACACATACTTGAAGCTAAGTCTCAGTATGTATTTTACTAACTTACTAAACACACACTTGAAGCTAAGTTTTAGTGTGTATTTTACTAACTTACTAAACACACACTTGAAGCTAAGTTTTAGTGTGTATTTTACTAACTTACTAAACACACACTTGAAGCTAAGTTTTAGTATGTATTTTACTAACTTACTAAACACACACTTGAAGCTAAGTTTTAGTATGTATTTTACTAACTTACTAAACACACACTTGAAGCTAAGTTTTAGTGTGTATTTTACTAACTTACTAAACACACACTTGAAGCTAAGTTTTAGTATGTATTTTACTAACTTACTAAACACACACTTGAAGCTAAGTTTTAGTATGTATTTTACTCAACTTATTAAACACACACTTGAGGCTAAGTTTTAGTATGTATTTTACTCAACTTATTAAACACACACTTGAGGCTAAGTTTTAGTGTGTATTTTACTAACTTACTAAACACACACTTGAAGCTAAGTTTTAGTATGTATTTTACTAACTTACTAAACACACACTTGAAGCTAAGTTTTAGTATGTATTTTACTAACTTACTAAACACACACTTGAAGCTAAGTTTTAGTATGTATTTTACTAACTTACTAAACACACACTTGAAGCTAAGTTTTAGTATGTATTTTACTAACTTACTAAACACACACTTGAAGCTAAGTCTCAGTGTGTACTTTACTAACTTACTAAACACACACTTGAAGCTAAGTTTTAGTGTGTATTTTACTAACATACTAAACACACACTTGAAGCTAAGTTTTAGTATGTATTTTACTAACTTATTAAACACACACTTGAGGCTAAGTTTTAGTATGTATTTTACTCAACTTATTAAACACACACTTGAGGCTAAGTTTTAGTGTGTATTTTACTAACTTACTAAACACACACTTGAAGCTAAGTTTTAGTATGTATTTTACTAACTTATTAAACACACACTTGAGGCTAAGTTTTAGTATGTATTTTACTCAACTTATTAAACACACACTTGAGGCTAAGTTTTAGTGTGTATTTTACTAACTTACTAAACACACACTTGAAGCTAAGTTTTAGTATGTATTTTACTAACTTACTAAACACATACTTGAAGCTAAGTCTCAGTATGTATTTTACTAACTTACTAAACACACACTTGAGGCTAAGTTTTAGTATGTATTTTACTAACTTACTAAACACACACTTGAAGCTAAGTTTTAGTATGTATTTTACTAACTTACTAAACACACACTTGAGGCTAAGTCTCAGTATGTATTTTACTAACTTACTAAACACACACTTGAAGCTAAGTTTTAGTATGTATTTTACTAACTTATTAAACACACACTTGAGGCTAAGTTTTAGTATGTATTTTACTCAACTTATTAAACACACACTTGAGGCTAAGTTTTAGTGTGTATTTTACTAACTTACTAAACACACACTTGAGGCTAAGTCTCAGTATGTATTTTACTAACTTACTAAACACACACTTGAAGCTAAGTTTTAGTATGTATTTTACTAACTTACTAAACACACACTTGAAGCTAAGTCTCAGTATGTATTTTACTAACTTACTAAACACACACTTGAAGCTAAGTTTTAGTATGTATTTTACTAACTTACTAAACACACACTTGAAGCTAAGTCTCAGTATGTATTTTACTAACTTACTAAACACACACTTGAAGCTAAGTTTTAGTATGTATTTTACTAACTTACTAAACACACACTTGAAGCTAAGTCTCAGTATGTATTTTACTAACTTACTAAACACACACTTGAAGCTAAGTCTCAGTATGTATTTTACTAACTTACTAAACACACACTTGAAGCTAAGTCTCAGTATGTATTTTACTAACTTACTAAACACACACTTGAAGCTAAGTTTTAGTATGTATTTTACTAACTTACTAAACACACACTTGAAGCTAAGTCTCAGTATATATTTTACTAACTTACTAAACACACACTTGAGGCTAAGTTTTAGTATGTATTTTACTAACTTATTAAACACACACTTGAGGCTAAGTTTTAGTATGTATTTTACTCAACTTATTAAACACACACTTGAGGCTAAGTTTTAGTGTGTATTTTACTAACTTACTAAACACACACTTGAAGCTAAGTTTTAGTATGTATTTTACTAACTTACTAAACACACACTTGAAGCTAAGTTTTAGTATGTATTTTACTAACTTACTAAACACACACTTGAAGCTAAGTTTTAGTATGTATTTTACTAACTTACTAAACACATACTTGAAGCTAAGTCTCAGTATGTATTTTACTAACTTACTAAACACACACTTGAAGCTAAGTTTTAGTGTGTATTTTACTAACTTACTAAACACACACTTGAAGCTAAGTTTTAGTGTGTATTTTACTAACTTACTAAACACACACTTGAAGCTAAGTTTTAGTATGTATTTTACTAACTTACTAAACACACACTTGAAGCTAAGTTTTAGTATGTATTTTACTAACTTACTAAACACACACTTGAAGCTAAGTTTTAGTGTGTATTTTACTAACTTACTAAACACACACTTGAAGCTAAGTTTTAGTATGTATTTTACTAACTTACTAAACACACACTTGAAGCTAAGTTTTAGTATGTATTTTACTAACTTACTAAACACACACTTGAAGCTAAGTTTTAGTATATATTTTACTAACTTACTAAACACACACTTGAAGCTAAGTTTTAGTGTGTATTTTACTAACTTACTAAACACACACTTGAAGCTAAGTTTTAGTATGTATTTTACTAACTTACTAAACACACACTTGAAGCTAAGTTTTAGTATGTATTTTACTAACTTACTAAACACACACTTGAGGCTAAGTCTCAGTGTGTACTTTACTAACTTACTAAACACACACTTGAGGCTAAGTCTCAGTGTGTACTTTACTAACTTACTAAACACACACTTGAGGCTAAGTCTCAGTGTGTACTTTACTAACTTACTAAACACACACTTGAGGCTAAGTCTCAGTGTGTACTTTACTAACTTACTAAACACACACTTGAGGCTAAGTCTCAGTATGTATTTTACTAACTTACTAAACACACACTTGAAGCTAAGTTTTAGTATGTATTTTACTAACTTACTAAACACACACTTGAAGCTAAGTCTCAGTGTGTACTTTACTAACTTACTAAACACACACTTGAAGCTAAGTCTCAGTGTGTACTTTACTAACTTACTAAACACACACTTGAGGCTAAGTCTCAGTGTGTACTTTACTAACTTACTAAACACACACTTGAAGCTAAGTTTTAGTATATATTTTACCAACTTACTAAACACACACTTGAGGCTAAGTCTCAGTGTGTACTTTACTAACTTACTAAACACACACTTGAGGCTAAGTCTCAGTGTGTACTTTACTAACTTACTAAACACACACTTGAGGCTAAGTCTCAGTATGTATTTTACTAACTTACTAAACACACACTTGAGGCTAAGTCTCAGTATGTATTTTACTAACTTACTAAACACACACTTGAAGCTAAGTTTTAGTATGTATTTTACTAACTTACTAAACACACACTTGAAGCTAAGTCTCAGTATGTATTTTACTAACTTACTAAACACACACTTGAGGCTAAGTCTCAGTGTGTACTTTACTAACTTACTAAACACACACTTGAGGCTAAGTCTCAGTATGTATTTTACTAACTTACTAAACACACACTTGAGGCTAAGTCTCAGTGTGTACTTTACTAACTTACTAAACACACACTTGAGGCTAAGTCTCAGTGTGTACTTTACTAACTTACTAAACACACACTTGAGGCTAAGTCTCAGTGTGTACTTTACTAACTTACTAAACACACACTTGAGGCTAAGTCTCAGTATGTATTTTACTAACTTACTAAACACACACTTGAGGCTAAGTCTCAGTGTGTACTTTACTAACTTACTAAACACACACTTGAGGCTAAGTCTCAGTATGTATTTTACTAACTTACTAAACACACACTTGAAGCTAAGTTTTAGTGTGTATTTTACTAACTTACTAAACACACACTTGAAGCTAAGTTTTAGTATGTATTTTACTAACTTACTAAACACACACTTGAAGCTAAGTTTTAGTATGTATTTTACTAACTTACTAAACACACACTTGAAGCTAAGTCTCAGTGTGTACTTTACTAACTTACTAAACACACACTTGAAGCTAAGTTTTAGTATGTATTTTACTAACTTACTAAACACACACTTGAAGCTAAGTCTCAGTGTGTACTTTACTAACTTACTAAACACACACTTGAGGCTAAGTCTCAGTGTGTACTTTACTAACTTACTAAACACACACTTGAGGCTAAGTCTCAGTGTGTACTTTACTAACTTACTAAACACACACTTGAGGCTAAGTCTCAGTATGTATTTTACTAACTTACTAAACACACACTTGAAGCTAAGTTTTAGTATGTATTTTACTAACTTACTAAACACACACTTGAAGCTAAGTTTTAGTATGTATTTTACTAACTTACTAAACACACACTTGAAGCTAAGTCTCAGTGTGTACTTTACTAACTTACTAAACACACACTTGAAGCTAAGTTTTAGTATGTATTTTACTAACTTACTAAACACACACTTGAAGCTAAGTCTCAGTGTGTACTTTACTAACTTACTAAACACACACTTGAGGCTAAGTCTCAGTGTGTACTTTACTAACTTACTAAACACACACTTGAGGCTAAGTCTCAGTGTGTACTTTACTAACTTACTAAACACACACTTGAGGCTAAGTCTCAGTGTGTACTTTACTAACTTACTAAACACACACTTGAGGCTAAGTCTCAGTGTGTACTTTACTAACTTACTAAACACACACTTGAGGCTAAGTCTCAGTATGTATTTTACTAACTTACTAAACACACACTTGAAGCTAAGTTTTAGTATGTATTTTACTAACTTACTAAACACACACTTAAGGCTAAGTCTCAGTGTGTACTTTACTAACTTACTAAACACACACTTGAGGCTAAGTCTCAGTATGTATTTTACTAACTTACTAAACACACACTTGAAGCTAAGTTTTAGTATGTATTTTACTAACTTACTAAACACACACTTGAAGCTAAGTCTCAGTGTGTACTTTACTAACTTACTAAACACACACTTGAGGCTAAGTCTCAGTGTGTACTTTACTAACTTACTAAACACACACTTGAGGCTAAGTCTCAGTGTGTACTTTACTAACTTACTAAACACACACTTGAGGCTAAGTCTCAGTGTGTACTTTACTAACTTACTAAACACACACTTGAGGCTAAGTCTCAGTATGTATTTTACTAACTTACTAAACACACACTTGAAGCTAAGTTTTAGTATGTATTTTACTAACTTACTAAACACACACTTGAGACTAAGTCTCAGTGTGTACTTTACTAACTTACTAAACACACACTTGAGGCTAAGTCTCAGTATGTATTTTACTAACTTACTAAACACACACTTGAAGCTAAGTTTTAGTATGTATTTTACTAACTTACTAAACACACACTTGAAGCTAAGTCTCAGTGTGTACTTTACTAACTTACTAAACACACACTTGAGGCTAAGTCTCAGTGTGTACTTTACTAACTTACTAAACACACACTTGAGGCTAAGTCTCAGTGTGTACTTTACTAACTTACTAAACACACACTTGAGGCTAAGTCTCAGTGTGTACTTTACTAACTTACTAAACACACACTTGAGGCTAAGTCTCAGTATGTATTTTACTAACTTACTAAACACACACTTGAAGCTAAGTCTCAGTGTGTACTTTACTAACTTACTAAACACACACTTGAAGCTAAGTCTCAGTGTGTACTTTACTAACTTACTAAACACACACTTGAGGCTAAGTCTCAGTATGTATTTTACTAACTTACTAAACACACACTTGAAGCTAAGTTTTAGTATGTATTTTACTAACTTACTAAACACACACTTGAAGCTAAGTCTCAGTGTGTACTTTACTAACTTACTAAACACACACTTGAGGCTAAGTCTCAGTGTGTACTTTACTAACTTACTAAACACACACTTGAGGCTAAGTCTCAGTGTGTACTTTACTAACTTACTAAACACACACTTGAGGCTAAGTCTCAGTGTGTACTTTACTAACTTACTAAACACACACTTGAGGCTAAGTCTCAGTATGTATTTTACTAACTTACTAAACACACACTTGAAGCTAAGTTTTAGTATGTATTTTACTAACTTACTAAACACACACTTGAAGCTAAGTTTTAGTATGTATTTTACTAACTTACTAAACACACACTTGAAGCTAAGTTTTAGTATGTATTTTACTAACTTACTAAACACACACTTGAAGCTAAGTTTTAGTATGTGTTTTACTAACTTACTAAACACACACTTGAAGCTAAGTCTCAGTGTGTACTTTACTAACTTACTAAACACACACTTGAGGCTAAGTCTCAGTGTGTACTTTACTAACTTACTAAACACACACTTGAAGCTAAGTTTTAGTATGTATTTTACTAACTTACTAAACACACACTTGAAGCTAAGTCTCAGTGTGTACTTTACTAACTTACTAAACACACACTTGAAGCTAAGTTTTAGTATGTATTTTACTAACTTACTAAACACACACTTGAAGCTAAGTCTCAGTGTGTACTTTACTAACTTACTAAACACACACTTGAGGCTAAGTCTCAGTGTGTACTTTACTAACTTACTAAACACACACTTGAGGCTAAGTCTCAGTGTGTACTTTACTAACTTACTAAACACACACTTGAGGCTAAGTCTCAGTGTGTACTTTACTAACTTACTAAACACACACTTGAGGCTAAGTCTCAGTATGTATTTTACTAACTTACTAAACACACACTTGAAGCTAAGTTTTAGTATGTATTTTACTAACTTACTAAACACACACTTGAGGCTAAGTCTCAGTGTGTACTTTACTAACTTACTAAACACACACTTGAAGCTAAGTCTCAGTATGTATTTTACTAACTTACTAAACACACACTTGAAGCTAAGTTTTAGTATGTATTTTACTAACTTACTAAACACACACTTGAAGCTAAGTCTCAGTGTGTACTTTACTAACTTACTAAACACACACTTGAGGCTAAGTCTCAGTGTGTACTTTACTAACTTACTAAACACACACTTGAGGCTAAGTCTCAGTGTGTACTTTACTAACTTACTAAACACACACTTGAGGCTAAGTCTCAGTGTGTACTTTACTAACTTACTAAACACACACTTGAGGCTAAGTCTCAGTATGTATTTTACTAACTTACTAAACACACACTTGAAGCTAAGTTTTAGTATGTATTTTACTAACTTACTAAACACACACTTGAAGCTAAGTTTTAGTATGTATTTTACTAACTTACTAAACACACACTTGAAGCTAAGTTTTAGTATGTATTTTACTAACTTACTAAACACACACTTGAAGCTAAGTCTCAGTGTGTACTTTACTAACTTACTAAACACACACTTGAAGCTAAGTCTCAGTGTGTATTTTACTCAACTTTAATTTTGTCATCATCCTTATCTTTATTACCCGTTTCTGGTTTCGTTTGCACTTCTAATGAATGTTACTGAATTGAGAGAGAGGAGAGAGGAGAGAGGAGAGAGGAGAGAGGAGAGAGGAGAGAGGAGAGAGGAGAGAGGAGAGAGGAGAGAGGAGAGAGGAGAGAGAGAGAGCATCTCATCTTTTTAGGTGTTGTGGGAGGGATTTCGACGAATAGCATTTCAGCATCATTGTTATTACGATGTATGCAGCACACCGATTGCCAAACTTTAATTTTGAAAGACATTTTTGTGGATGTCGTATTGCGAAAAAATGCTGTATGTAGGGAACGAAAAGGCATTGTGTTCCACATCGTAAGGCGGAAAAAATCTTTAAACAGGGAGGTTGTAACCCGGAGATGCACTCTATATTATATTATGTATGTCAGGGTGACATTAGGTCTAGAATCCCTCTGATAGGCAGACAGTTCAAATAATGTAGTGACAGCTGATTCCAGGTAGTCCATAATATTCATATCTCAATATACAAAGATAGTCCATAATATCCATATCTCAACATACAAAGATAGTCAATAATATTAATATCTCGACATACAAAGATAGTCCATAATATTCTTATCTCAATATACAAAGATAGTCCATAGTATCCTTATTTCAACATACAAAGATAGTTCATAATATCCATATCTCGGCATCAAAAGATAGTCCATAATATTCATATCTCAATATACAAAGACAGTCCATAATATTCTTATCTCAATATACAAAGATAGTCAATAATATTCATATCTCAACATACAAAGATAGTCCATAATATTCATATCTCGACATACAAAGATAGTTCATAATATTCATATCTCGACATACAAAGATAGTCCATAATATTCACATCTCAATATACAAAGGTAGTCCATAATATCCATATCTCAACATACAAAGATAGTCCATAATATTCACATCTCAATATACAAAGGTAGTCCATAATATCCATATCTCAACATACAAAGATAGTCCACAATATACTTATCTCAATATACAAAGATAGTCCATAGTATCCTTATTTCAACATACAAAGGTAGTTCATAATATTCATATCTCGACATACAAAGGTAGTCCATAATATCCATATCTCAACATACAAAGATAGTTCATAATATTCATATCTCGACATACAAAGATAGTTCATAATATTCATATCTCGACATACAAAGATAGTCCACAATATTCATATCTCGACATACAAAGATAGTCCATAATATTCATATCTCGACGTACAAAGATAGTTCATAATATTCATATCTCAACATACAAAGATAGTCCATAATATCCATATCTCAACATACAAAGATAGTTCATAATATTCATATCTCGACATACAAAGATGGTCCATAATATTCATATCTCAGTATACAAAGATAGTTCATAATATCCATATCTCGACATAAAAAGATAGTCCATAATATTTAAATCTCAGTATACAAAGATAGTTCATAATATTCATATCTCGACATACAAAGATAGTCCACAATATACTTATCTCAATATACAAAGATAGTCCATAGTATCCTTATTTCAACATACAAAGGTAGTTCATAATATTCATATCTCGACATACAAAGGTAGTCCATAATATCCATATCTCAACATACAAAGATAGTCCATAATATTCATATCTCAACATACAAAGATAGTTCATAATATTCATATCTCAGTATACAAAGATAGTTCATAATATCCATATCTCGACATAAAAAGATAGTCCACAATATTCAAATCTCAGTATACAAAGATAGTTCATAATATTCATATCTCGACATACAAAGATAGTATATAATGTTCATATCTCGACATACAAAGATAGTCCATAATATTCATATCTCAACATACAAAGATAGTTCATAATATTCATATCTCGACATACAAAGGTAGTCCATAATATCCATATCTCAACATACAAAGATAGTCCACAATATACTTTAATCTTTTTACGAGCGAAGCGATGCTACTGTTGCCTATATTCTGTCTATATATGCCGTCAGTCTCAGCATTTTTGCTAAACGGTTTTTTATATACGTCAAAGTATCAGACTGACTTAAACAAGGACCATTTGGAGTAAAACATGTTAGATGGATACAGTTACTATTCATCGATCGTGTTGTTTGCAATGCAATGTTTTGAAAAGTTGCGGACATGCTAAAGTTGCCTTCGGTCTCGATACAATTATTTGCTCAAATTTTATTTCATTTCAAAAACGTTGTATATTCAGGGATCCTAGGTCTTGTCTCTTCGATTGTTGACAGAATGTATGAGGTTGCCAAAGCAGCACAAGAACAGACCTGCCACAGAAAGAGAGTGGCCAATCAAAATGATGATGTATCACTGTCATCTGGTTATATTTCTGGAAACTCTCCTTCCATTGCATCAGACTCAATACGCAGCCCTGACCCTAGTTCAGAAATCGAGTCGAGTTCCTTCTCTCCTCCAGTAAGCATACCAACTGAGGAGTCAAAAAATCTCTTGGATGTAGGTGACTCTGTGGGACCAAAGGACACATTTCATGAACTATGTTCTGCCTCACCCTCGACCTCATCATCTTCGGCAAATTCATGCTATAATCCAGCTATACAACAGTGAAACACAATGAGTTGTCTGCATGTTCAGCTGCACTCTTTCTACAGTGGCAGCGCAGTGGTGAAGGCAGACTAGACAGCTTTTCAGACCAAAAGATTTGGGTGTGTGACCAAAAGATTTTAGTCATGCTTTTTTGCATGCTTCAGTTGCGTTCATAGTGTGTGCAAATACGTAAACTTATTTCGTATTTAGTCCGTCCGTTTTTATATCATTGTTAATCATATTTTTATTACACTGTTTTCTAAATAGAATCTCAATTTTTGTGCACAGTTTTTTCTCACCTACACCAGTTACCTTAGCTATCCATTTTTCATGTATGTGAAATGTTTGTACTCATCTGCGGACAATAAAAAAGAGTGTTTATCCTTTGTCACCACATCTGCTGCATAGTTTACTTTATTGCATTGAGAGGTCTATCAGGGGAATGCTTAAAGGTTGACTTGCAACAAAATTCACATTACAGTTATTTGGTATCAACAGATTCACGATGTCTTACTCTGTTGTGTTGTAGGTGCAAAATATGTGGAAATGTGATTACAAGCTCCTAAAAGCTCAAAAACGAACAGAAAATCGCCGCCATCACAAAACCGCTGTAGATTAAAATCTCTTTCCAAAACGGCTCAAATGGGATGTAGTTGTACAAGATGGTTTCTGTTTACACTTTCATGCAACCTCATTCGTCGAAATATTTTCACAAATATACTTCACGCATTCAATAATACCATGTCTATTATTCCTACGCGTCTATTTTATCGTCATTGTAATGCTGTCACTTTTAGCACTGATATCTTATAACTTACCGTAAAAGTTCGTTTGATTTTTTAACCTTAGATCAAAAGAGTACATATCATTGTCTGATAATCATGACGAGCCTGTTGGTCACCTGTGATAATTGAAAAGTGCTACAGAAATTATTTGTGGAAGTATTGGGTCACATGATCAGATTACGACTAGACGATTAGATCAAGCCGAAACAAAACTGTAAAGTAGCGAGCATCTATATTTGATACGGGGTCTTTGGTAAAACCCGAAGTGTTTGTCATAAACTAGTGCTACGAAAAGTTGAGCTTTTTATTGGTCTTTCAATACACGTGAGAACATCACGTGACAAAACAATAACCAAATGTAATGATAACGTCAGAGAAATAAATAGATTCCAATCTACGGCCGCTTTTCGTTTTTGAGTTTTTAAGAGCTTGTAATCACATTTCCACACATTTGGCACCTACAAAACAACAGAGTAAGACATGGTGAATCTCTTGATACCAAATAACTGTAATGTGAATTTTATTGCAAGTCAACCTTAAATAAGAATTTGTCTCTCCTTTTTCATTGCCAAAAAGTTTCTCTTTTCCATTACTTCATATGAATTATAAATTATTTTGACTTGCAAACGATGCCTCCATAAATTAGTATATCGTAAATATTTGTTCATCATGAACAGGGTGGTTGATGTAGGTGATTATATAACATTATTATTAATACAAATGTTCATTAAAACCTGTAATCTAGTACAAAATTGCAAAATCTCACTGAGAGATGCACCCAAAGTATTGGGTACTATTAGACAGGTACAAAAATAAAAAGTAATATTTCAGGAAGGAATGTGTTTGTGCCACTCTGGTCTCGCTGACATCTATATGAGCCTTATACAGTCTAGTGAGGTCATCAATAAAACAAATTAACGTTCTCTTTGGTTTGGTATTTTGTAATATCTGTGATTTGTGACTACTTTGGCTTCGGTGGCGGAGTCTGTTTGCTCGCATCTTGGCTCTCAAGTATTCCTTTCATCATCGTTGAAAACTGCTTGTAGTTTATTCTGCCTTCCGCATCAGCCTCGGCAGCACCCATCATCAACTTCACCTGACTGTTGGTCACTTTCTCTCCTATTGTCTCAAATAACCATCGCAACTCTTTCTCTGTGATGAAGCCATCTTTGTTGAAAACTTTAAATGCCATCTTTACTTCCTTTTCATAACCTAATAAAACAATAATAACAAGTCAGCACAATTGTCTTTGCAAGTTTATACTGACAGCTGTATTTGTAAATTAATACAAATTTTTTAGCATTTCAGTACTTAAGGATTCTTCAACATAATAATTATAGCTATTGAGACAATCACAGTTCAGGTGCTATTGGATCCAAATTTATACAAAAAAGCACAGCTCAGCATATAGACAGTCCAGAAACTTCCATTCATTGACTAGAAGTTACCATCTTAACATTGTTGCCCATGAAAAATGTTTGGTTTCAGATCAGCATACTGTCATTTTGCATACAACACTGATGGTTTCATGAGTAAGTCTGTGTTGTGTAAGAGACGTGAGAAACTGCTGACTTATCCTTTGATGTAGTATTATGATACATCTACATACTCTGTTACTGTTTGTTTAGTTCACACTCGGCCCTCTTCATACTATTGATTTTGTATTAAAATATCATCTTGTTCAAACAAGACAGGCAGCTCTGCTACAGTCTGTTTCAAATATGGTCTGGTTCTGTCAGCATAGCTCAGTTGACTTGTCAGCTTATTCTATAAACTATAACATTGTTTATAGCCAGGCTTTCTCCAACACCAATGAGAGATTGGAGCCGTCCTTGACCCATGCAACTATTGCATTGTTTTGAGTAACCATATGCCTTCTCAGTAACATGGTTTTTTAACTAAAATATGGTCTGGAGAGCACAAGTATTATCAAAACAAATTTCCATCACATATATGATATTTTATTTAATTATTTGATAGATGCCTTTATATTGACGATTTATACCACAGACATTGCATGTTTTATTTTTTACCTTCAATTGAAATGGAAATTTGGCAGTATCTGATAGTTGATAATATCTGACAGTCGACAATATCTGATAGTTGATAACATCTGCCAGTTGACAAAAAACATTTTACGGGTAAAACGATCATATCGTAATTTGTTGAACAGTTTTTTGTATGTCTTTCCTAAAGCGAATATACACAATGTGTAAATATTATTTTGTATAAAAGCGTTTGCATATGTCGATAAAATCTCCCTGTTAGAATTTAAAAATTAGCTAAATGTTTTCTGAGAAAAGTTAAAAGACAATCATCTGAAATTGTTTTTAGCAGAAGTTAAAAATGACAGGCACATTAAGGCATAACTATAGGTTTGTGAATGTTTTAACACTTCTCTGTCTCATCACTAAGTATTTTTCAGCATCCCTATGACTGGACAGTTTTAGTATTTTCAAGGGCATAACATAGTCTTTGGTTGTCGAGTTGTCAAAGTTTATGCACAATTCAAAAGTTTTTGATCGCTGCTTTAAATAGTCTTTAAGCATGATTAGCTTGGAAAACATATAAAGCATTATTATTATTGACACAAACCTTTTTGATCTATTGCACTCTCTGGAAGCAGAATGCATAAATATAATAACAATCTCATGACAATATAATTTATGACTTCTTAATCGTGAGTAATGTAAAAGATACAAATTTATTATAACATTATAGATCTGTTACACTAAACTATTAATTGAAATACCAAGCTAAATCTTGGTGAATAATAATTTCATATTTAACTGCCTACAGCAATCAGGAAAATTGAATTGTTAAACAGATTCACTATTATTTGATAGCAGCAAACGGCTCTAACCTGCATGGTAGTAGGTAAGTGATTACTAGTAAGGTTGACTCACTTTTTATATGTCTATTATCACAAAAATAAACAATTTTGTCCCAAACTTATCGCTGCATTTTCTCATTTTTTAAAGTCATTCATAAATTTACATATATTTTTATGTAAGCTTTCCACACGTAAGCCTCTCCTTCAACCATGAACCAGCAAATAATCACATATCGTCAGTCGTTTGAGCTGAGAACCTAAATATGTGTGTATAAATACCTTTAGATCTTTTTGCCATCATAGCGAGGAACTCATCAATATCTATGGTACCGCTGCCGTCCGTGTCGACATCATGCAGCATCACATCTAACTCTTCAGGTGTTGGGTTCTGTCCTAGCGCTTTCATCACCTATCAAACAATTTCTCAAGTTATCTTACTAGACGTAGCATCACTTTATGCAAATGATAAAGTACCATACTCAGATGCTAAGGCTATCGATAAAGTGCTATACTTAGAAACTAAGGCTATCCATAAAATGCCACACTCTGAAGCTAAGGCTATTGATAAAGTACCATACTCAGAAGCTAAGGCTATCAATAAAGTACCACACTCAGAAGCTAAGGCTATCCATAAAGTGCCACACTCAGAAGCTAAGGCTATTGATAAAGTGCCATACTTAAAAACTAAGACTATCAATAAAGTGTCATACTCAGAGGCTAAGGCTATTGATAAAATACCACTGAGTGGTTATTCACACATGTTCCCATTAGACATGAGCTAGATTGCACCCATGAGCCGCAGGTGCCAAGTTCACTTTATTTATTTCTAGTCATGAGCCTCATTGTTTTCGGGCACGTTATATTTATACAAGGCTTTGTTTCATTAATCAATTGACGAGAGTCTATAATCACCTTATTGATTCAGCGAAACACAAACCTACCCTAACTGTTTGTCTTAGCTGACTTAGCTGCTAGTGTAATGTTATTGACTTTTGCACCCTGGTCAAGTTTATCAACCTTCTCATTGCTTTCTCTACTCGTTCCCTTTGTCAAGCACAGCCTTCATTCACACCTAGCAATGGAATCCTTAATAAACGTTCCTAGATTACTGCTGCCTTGTTGAGGCAGCCTTCAGGTCAGGTCCCTACCAGCCACTAGACACGAATGCCATGTCTTCGTGTCTTCTTCGTGTTCATATGAAGTTGTTTCACTTTCTAGAATACCAAAATATCTGTTTTATAATGTGAAGCAATCTTTTGAAGATCGAAAATGATGTCTACAGAGGATGTGCGTGTTTTAAAGAACCGTGTTACACAAACAATGGCTCTGTTACCTTGGCTGGACATGTCAGAGTCCACTGGCGAGGGACTCTCAACGACCGTAGGCAAGCCCAGTTGCAGAGAGCACTAAAGGTTGACTCACAACAAAATTCACATTACAGTTATTTAGTATCAAAAGGTTGTCCGTGTCTTACTCTGCTGTGTTGTAGATGCAAAATATGTGAAAATGTGAGTACAAGCTCAAAAACGAACAGTTAATCGCAGCCATCACAAAAACGCTGTTGGTTGGAATCCCTTTATTTCGATGACGTACTTGACGGGGTTATTGTTTTGACACGGGATGTTATCACGTGAATTGAAAGGCCAATAAAAGGCTCAATATAAAACGTCTTGTAGCACTAGTTTATGAAAAACACTTTGCGTTCTAGCGGAAAGCCATTCTCAAATATAGATGCTCGCTACTTTACAGTTTCATTTCAGCTTGGTCTAATCATCTAGTCGTAATCTGATCATGTGCTCCATACTTCCTGCCAAATGGCGCGAACAATTTTTGCAGCATTTTTCGACTATCACAAGTGACCAACAGGCTCCTCATGTTTATCAGAGGATTATATACACTCCTTCGGGCTAAGGTTAAAAAATTAAACTAATTTATAGGCTAGGTTTTGAGATATCAGTGCTCAAAATGACAGCGTTACAATGATGATGAAATAGAGACCGTAAGGACAATAGACATGGTTTTATTGAATGCGTGAAGTATATTTGTGAAAATATTTCGACGATTGAGGTTACATGAAAGTGTAAACAGAAGCACATCGTGTTCAACTACGTCCCATCTGAGCCGTTTTGGAAAGGAATTCCAACCTATTGCATTTTTGTGATGGCTGCGATTAACTGTTCATTTTTTAGCTTTTAAGAGCTTATAATCACATTTCCACATATTTTGCATCTACAACACAGCAGAGTGAGACATGGTGAACCTTTTGAGACTAAATAACCGTAATGTGAATTTTGTTGCAAGTCAACCTTTAAGGTTAGATCTAATTTCTGTCAACTAGTGGCCTTTTTGGGAATCCAACCCTAATCTGTTGTTTGCAGGTCAACTGATCTGTATTAGAATTTCATTGATTCACATACTCAACGGGCAGCAAGAGCGATAAATATTTTGGAGCTGCATACTCTGGCCCTAATGACAGAGACAGCTTTGATGTACTAAAGGATGTAAAGTTTATAAAGGTGTAGTGTATAATACAAGTGTACTATCTCCACTAAGTGCTACTTGGTGCTAATTTATTGTTCATATGTTATGATTTATCCTGCACACGCCCACGCATCTGTCCCACATTCTTTGCACATGTTCATCAATCATGTCTACTTATGAGGAGAATGGAATAAATGACGTCCGCTTAGAAGCCTGTGGCCCCACAAAAACCCCGCTCAGTAAGCCGACATATGATAGATGTAGAGATGTAGCGACTTTGCTCATTTACTAACTTATTTGCAGCTGCCTTGAAATTGATCTCACTAACCAGTAACCTTTGATTACAGTTTCCGAGGTCAGGTATTGCTAGCTAGTTTTTTAGCTGCGTATGATGCCTTTTCACATTTAAAAAAATAAATATATATACATGCCTTCAAAAAACCTAACAGCTTGATGAATACTATGCGAGCCAAACACTATATATGCACGTTGTCAAAATTGCAAAATTGTTTTTACTATGAACGTCAGAAGCTCAGGCTATTCGAAGTCATAACCCATAGAGGAATATTACTGGATAATAATAGCTGAGCAGAGTGTTGCTCCTTCTCAGCTGATGCCATAGTGCATGTGTGGTGAATATATGACAGTCTATCACAGGTGTGGTAAATATATGACAGTCTATCACAGGTGTGGTAAATATATGACAGTCTGTCTCAATCCTTAGGTATGCTTTGGGACCTGAACAGTTCATGTATTTAAGAGTGAGAGTGGGTATTTGAAAGGTCTGTTATCTACTGGAGAAGTAATAAATGGATTCAGTAGCTTTTAAAGGCAGTTCCACCACAACTTGCACTCAAATTGTCTCCTTTACCATTTTTAAGAGTTGCTATAGAACCTAAGCTAGTGGTACAGATCAATGAGGCTAGATAGTTGATAAAATGTCTGCTAATATCTCCAGCTATTCTTACAAGGAAAACATAAGTCTATGAATAAAAGTAAACTCCTTAAACAAACAGTCCTTCTGATTTACATTACTTATAATTCTGTCTCTCCGAGTAAATCTCTTTTAGAAATTTTATTATCGCAACAACAAGAAGTTATCTCCCACTATGACAGTGATCTCTCACCTCTCCCAGTTCTTCTGCGCTGATTGATCCACTGTTATCTTCATCAAACAGTTTGAAAGTTGCCTCCAATTCTTTAATTTCTTCCTGTGTCAGATTATCAGTAGGCTTTGCTTGTAAGTTACCCATCTCTTACACTGTTGGCCTTTTAAATAAATACCAACAACTCGATGCTTGTAATCCGACTAGTAATCTGACTAGGCTCTAATAATTTCTAAATGAAATTTCTATATTTAATTTTAATTGCTTTTATACCTGATACAAAGGCGATTATTTAGGATGACCTCTGACCTTTAACAAGTTGTCATTCACCCTTGTTTTTTTTAATTGTTTTAGTTGTTGCCTCGCATGAGTTCATATTCTTTCGTATTGTTCATATTAATAGCTCATATTGCAAAAGGTCATTTTGCTGCAACCATTTTTCACAATATTTTAACGTTAATGAAATAAATATAAACGATAAGGTGTTATTCAACTTTTAACTAAATCTATCCCAAATGCTTTTTACCTGTTACAACCTAACTAGAAATAGAGAACTTGGAAGTGTAACTCAAAGCACAATTTAAGCCTTACCTCTCTAGTGGTAGCGTACTATTTCAAATGCTGTTCAGTCACATATCCTGATTACCGAGATGTGCGGATGCCTAGTGTTAACCGATCTCAACAAACAACCGCTGTAAAACGAAGTGGCTGTGAAACTGCTATAAACTTGAGCTGTGTCTACATGTATGTACTGTACACTCGAGTGCTTGTCCTTATTGACTTAATTAGCATTAAAGCTGGTCAAATACAATATAATCAGATGCTGTGTGCCTTTTCTATAACGACGTGTTGCTGCGAAATGCTGAATGCTTTGATCAATTTATAATCGTTTGGTCGATTAGCCTCCCACAACTAGAGTATAGCATTCTTATTGGGTGCGCTCAATACTATTGATTCTACGGCGCTGATTGGAGGCCAAACTGTTGTTACAATCTCTCTCTACCCGAGTAACCCCGATATCTAGTTAGGGAACATCCACGGTATTTAAATAATGATAACTCCTTTCCTTTTTCTCTCCAATTTTTGAAAGATAAGTCGATTTTGAAACAGCATCATGTGTCTTACAATATTCTCTAATCCAATTGTCTGACAAAGAAGGTGGTTTAGAGCAGGAATTGAAATATGGAAATATCTGAGCCGCAGACTCCACAAAGAGTTACTACAGGCGATCTGGACTTTTTATACATCCTCTTCTCATATGTATTACATGGCAAGGTCCTACTTGTACGTGCCTCAGTTGACTCTGAGCAAGTCATACGTCACCTCTGATAATACAGTTTCACTTATTCATAGCTCTATAAATAATATTATATCTAATAGCTTACCAGATGCCAGCTTGAGACCCAAGCAGCATATTTTACAGATTTCTGCAAAATAGTATTACTCTAGAAAGGAACTGTATCGAGTAGACATCCTAAACTAGACCTAGACTATCCAACATCCTAAAAATGCACCTAGTTTTTTGTCGATAAAATATACACCAATTGCAAAACTGTCTTGAGAGTAGCTATAGGCTAATATTTGCGTTGTCAAGAAATGATTTCAACAGATAGGGCGTGATGAGAGAAGATGAAGTCACGAACAAAAAGGCAACAATGATTTGAGCATTGGGTCAGAGCACCTGACAGGGATCGCTAAACATATTATGGAAATGTTTACTTTTCCATATCCATTTCCATAAACATAAATATTTCCATAATTTTATGGACATGGATATGGAAATTTTATTTTAGAAATATGGAAATGTTATGGAAATGGAAATAATATGGAAATGAATTATGGAAATGTTATGGAAATGGAAAAAATATGGAAATGAATTATGGAAATGTTATGAAAATGGAAATAATATGGAAATAAATTATGGAAATGTTATGGAAATGGAAAAAAATATGGACATGAATTATGGAAATGGAAATAATATGGAAATGAATTATGGAAATATTATGGAAATGGAAATAATATGGAAATCAATTATGGAAAGGGTATGGAAACGGAAATAATATGGAAATTTTGGAAATGAATTATGGAAATTTTATGGAAATGGAAATAATATAGATTTGAATTATGGAAATTGTAACATACACGTAATCCAAGATATAAACAGAGGGGAGTTATATTGTATAGACTAGGCTACATGAATAGACAATGGTAATACACAAACAGCTAACATCAGTGGTATTACAGAAACTATTAAAGGGGTCTGGAAGAAACTAACTCAAATTGTCTCTTGCTCGGCTACATGTATAGACAATGGTAACACACAAACCCAGCTAACATCCGTGGTATTACAGAAACTATTAAAGTGGTCTGGAAGAAATTAACTCAAATTGTCTCTGGACTTGGCTACATGTACGGACAATGGTAACACACAAACCCAGCTAACATCAGTGGTATTACAGAAACTATTAAGGGAGCCTGAAAGAAACTCTCAAAACATCTCAAATCATCTCTGGCTTAGTTATAGGCAATGGTAGCATACAGTTTTGATGTTGCCTGGACCCTAAATAAAGTATATTAGCAAGCAAATATCATATTCATATTATGTATAAATTAATCACATATTCGGGAAGAGTTGACGATTGCACACACACACGCTCATTTGACACGCAAGCGCGCACACATACGTACACACCAGGGATCGCTAAACATATTATGGAAATGTTTACTTTTCCATATCCATAAACATAAATATTTCCATAATTTTTATGGAAATGGATATGGAAATTTTATTTTAGAAATATGGAAATGTTATGGAAATGGAAAAAATATGGAAATGAATTATGGAAATGTTATGGAAATGGAAAAAATATGGAAATGAATTATGGAAATGTTATGGAAATGGAAATAATATGGAAAGGAATTATGGAAATATTATGGAAATGGAAATAATATGGAAATAAATTATGGAAATGTTATGGAAATGGAAATAATATGGAAATAAATTATGGAAATGTTATGGAAATGGAAATCATATAGAAATGAATTATGGAAATGTTATGGAAATGGAAATAATATGGAAATAGGTTATGGAAATGTTATGGAAATGGAAATAGTATGAAAGTGAATTATGGAAATGTTATGGAAATGGAAATTGTGACAAACACGTAATCCCTGGCACCTGAGCATAGTTGAATTTCAAAATTCTAAACTCTAAATCTGTTGTGAGGTTTGCATTTAACGAGTGTCAACCAAATTTAGATACCCATAGGATGCCTGTTAGATGACGGCCAATTAATGAAAAAACTATTTATTATACATTTTATTTGTCATGCGTTTGTTATGCATTTTGTTTATTCAGCTAAACTCATTTTAAAAGTTTCAATTAGGAACTATCACAATTATTCCTTTCACTAAAAACCTACTAGATACGAGGTTCCAAACATCTAACCCACACTAACTGCAAAACATGTTCAGTTTCCCTTTTGTTTTGTGTTTCCATAATGAAATTTTTGTGTGTTGACTAAGTCTCTGTGTGTTGACTAGGTCTCTCTGTGTCTTGACTAAGTCTCTGCGTGTTGACTAAGTCTCTGTGTGTTGACTAAGTCTCTCTGTGTGTTGACTAAGTCTCTCTGTGTGTTGACTAAGTCTCTGTGTGTTGACTAAGTCTCTCTGTGTGTTGACTAAGTCTCTCTGTGTGTTGACTAAGTTTCTCTCTGTGTTGACTGAGTCTCTCTGTGTGTTGATTAAGTCTCTCTGTATGTTGACCAAATCTCTCTGTGTGTTGACTAAGTCTCTCTCTGTGTTGACTAAATCTCCCTGTGTTGACTAAGTCTCTGTGCGTTGACTAAGTCTCTCTGTGTGTTGACCAAATCTCTCTGTGTGTTGACCAAATCTCTCTGTGTGTTGACTAAGTCTCTCTGTGTGTTGATTAAGTCTCTCTGTATGTTGACCAAATCTCTCTGTGTGTTGATTAAGTCTCTCTCGGTTTTGACTAAATCTCTGTAGATTGACTAAGTCTCTGTATGTTGCAAAAGTTTGTAAAATCTTGTTTTCTAAATATTGTCAAGAACACAATAAATTTTTTATAGCTGTGTCGTTGTTTTCATGTGGTGCTTTTTGCTAAAAATTTATTGGAAAAAAACAGTGTATTCTTGAAAGATTTTATACAAAATGTTTGGTATGAGAAACCCGAACATAAAAAATGCTTCCTGATGTAAGGTATACCAATACCTTTAGTAGATAAAACTGGCAAGGCTGTATTGGAGAATCTTGGTTTCTGTTAAAGGCACCATCGAGAGTTGTTCTCTCTATAATTCTTCTTTAGACCAGGTAGAGCTGGTTAAGGACTGTATTCACCAAAGATTGATGAATTTCGTGCAATCTTTGAGAAATGCTTATTTTTATACTGCTGTACGCAGTAGAATGTGCTCTTTTATAATGTATACATTGTATAGACAGAAAGCAATGCAAACTATTTAAACAACACATTTTTATTGCAACCATGTAAAAAATATTCATTATGAGAGATATGAATAGAATATGAGAGATAAACAACAATATTACTGTATGTCCCTGTAGACCACAGTGCAATCTAAAAACTCAAAAAACTTCTGACTCGGTGCCACGCGTTCTTTTCCTTCATGAACCTTGCATTACACAGACATTCAATTGTTTGCTTCAGGCTAACGGGGAGAACTATGAAGTATCCAGTTTAAATCAATTATAGCCTACACGTATCTTTATATTGCAGTTATCGGTATATTACATCGGGCAGATGTTGTCTGGGAGCATCATGTTACCTCTGAGCAGGCTTTTTACATGCTCAGGAAAGCTATGCTGTTGCTAGCTGTTGGCAATAATAAAATGTCTGAACTGCACATGTCTGATAAATCTGCCTGTAAATAATGATGTAGGATGAGCTAGGAGTAGCCAGTCAATTGGTCATGAAAAAATACATGTAGGTGCATAATCATTGGGTGAACACTGATATTTGATGTGAGCAACTATATTTTAAACAGGTGCAACCTACCTGACCTACATCACCAACCTACTGACCTACATCATCAGCCTACTGACCTACATCACCAACCTACCTGACCTACATCATCAGCATACTGACCTACATCACGAACCTGGTGACCTACATGTACTGACTTGCATAAAAACAATATTTACACTCAGCTGACATCACAGTGATTTATAGAGAGACTGACCCATTTACTGACCCATTTACTGACCCTTGCAACTCATGCGCAGAAACTGAAGTTTTTGTTTAGAAGAATCTGGGATGCAGCTTCCTAAGAGCTGCTCCATTGTAGAAGTAGCCACTTAAATATAATATTTTTAGATTTTCAAGGCACAACGAATACTGTACATATCTCTTATAAGTGATACAAATTAATTAGATAACGTGTTGACTAAATTAGCAATGTAGAAAATTACAGTAAACTTTGAATGAGCAGTCGCAGGGACAAATTACCCTAGCCTGAAGAGATTAATTTTATAAAAAACTTGTCGTAGGTGCAGGTGGAACATTGATGAAATTTAACAACTAGCGTGACAACTGGGTTGTGCATCATGTGTTGGTAAAGAATGAAACAAAAAACGAAAACTACTGTACTTCCTGTACATTGAGCTCTCAAAAAACACATAATTATTTGATTACAGTTGTTTTAGCAAGCTAGTAGTAGATATCTTTTATTCAGGTTTCTGAATAAAAATCTGGTTTCATCTAGCATTTATGTTTATAAACTAGTTAGTTTTATTACAATGTTATATTGTATGTGCACATGTATTTGCAGAATCTTGTCGATTCGGCAAGGATTGCATACATATATAAAAGTATAACCTTTTGTTATACATAATTTTGTAAGCTGTTTCTATTTATTAACAGTGGAAAAGGCTGCTAAGAATCTTAACCTGACATTGCTTTAGAAACTCTGGGTAAAATAAATGGTGCAACTAACTAGCACTGATAATGAAATAACATTTTTGAGTTTGTATAAAAAGCGTAAACTTTTCATTAAAAAATAGCATGCAACCATGTCTTACAAGCATTGCACATGAATGCAGTTTAGCAGTTTACATTATTGGTATGCTTTTGGTAAGTATGGAGGAACGATTTTGAATAGTTCATGATATAGTGCAAGTTGTCTTCTCTCAAAGTCATTTATTTAAAAGGTTGTTCTCTCTTGCATAAGTTTTTTGCAACTGATTATCACAATGGTTTTAAAATAAATATTAATTTAAGAGTTTTTAATTAATGCTGACACGTAGTTTTTTTTTAAGGGGACAACTCTTCAACAGACCAATGCGAACATGGAAGGTACGTAGACCTTCTACCACCTGCATGACGTCAGGTAGGTAAGATCGCAAGGCGATGAATTATAGGTCAACAGTGATCTCGGTCTGACATTTTTCTAGGTTCCGTTTCAAAGATAGTGAGACTTAAAGAACATCTTGATCAACGGCGAGTTTTTGATAGATGTACTATAAAAATTATAATTCCACATTCTGCTTGTTATGAGATCTATCCGTATGGGGGATAGCTCATAAAATGGCTAAGAATGCCAAAATGACTAATGGCGTTTCACAACACCAAGCTTCGTTGATTGAAGTGAAGAGCAAGGTCAGTGGAAATGTTGAAAGATTGTGAAGCTGCTTAAAACCGTTTTTATTCTTATGTTTTGGTGGAACGTCAGTTGTAGCTTATTCCTGTACTAGCAATATCAGCTGTGGTGATAGGATGAACAGGTTAGTCCGCAAAAGTAAGGTAGCCACTAACGATTTATATTTATGAGCCATCTTGATTTATTTTATTCAAATACTTGTTTAAGCTGCTGCATTAGTCTTATTACTAGTTCTACCATTAGTAGCTGCGTTATTCGTTTTGTTTACCTAATGACAAGCCTAGAGACATACTTGCACATACGTTACGTATGGGCACTAAATTGCTACATATAGATTTGAGGTTTAATAATTGTAGACATGCAAATATAACTTTTGATTTTTATTACGCTTTTCAATGGTAGTTTTTAATGGTACCCTAATGTAAAAGCTTTCGATGTAGGTTGTGAATTTAAATTTAAGGGTAGCATTAAGTCAATACAAGATTTCTGCAAATGATATCAATGCAGAAATAATAAGTTTATAATAAATGTATCTACATTTATTATAAACTTGTTAAAATTGTTAATTGTATGTCTCACTTATTCTGTCATAAGGATTTTCTGTGAATAAAATAAGAATACTATTACAATGTAAAAAACACAATAATGCTATACCAATATTCGAACGGATTGGACATGAGAGCTAAATCGCTTTCACCAAGCTCACAGTTGCAATGTCTTAAGCCTCGGTGAATTCTTTTACAAGACAAGCTTGTACCCACACTTAGAGCAGACAACTTTTCTCTCTAATGCGGCAGTTCTTGGTTAGCATTCCCATCCGAGATGTTCTGGGCTGAGTACTTGGTATATGTTTTCAAGAGTGTAACATACTATGGTAGAACAAAGGCCTAGTCAGTTGGGGGTAAAAGGTGATTTTTTCCTTGAGCTGCTGAAATAGAATCAACGTTTGCATGTATGTAGTTATATCAATTAAAATATTTTGTGAGATGATTAGAATATTTGTGCCAGTAAGGAGCTTGAAAAGTCGCTCACTAACCGGGCTCGATTCGTTTTGGAGCGCTTGGCAAAAAAGCAGTGTGTAGCCTACTCCATTAATAGAGAGGTTATGAGAAATTCATTCTACTTTATATATTTTACTTGCCCTGTTAATATCTGTAGTTTATGTTGTTAAATAATGTAAAGAAATCTGTGTTCTTGTCTTGAAATATAACTCTTTAAGAACTTGAACAACTTGCTTCTCATGCAGGCTTATAGAACAGGTTGTGGAAGGCAACTGAGGTCAAACTGCATTTAATCATTGCAGTTTCACTATCCATTCACCTACTGCATTTAATCATTGCAATTTCACTATCCATTTACCTACTGCATTTAATCATTGCAGTTTCACTATCCATTTACCTACTGCATTTAATCATTGCAATTTCACTATCCATTTTCCTAAATTCTCCATTGCAGCTCTACAAAGTTGCAAAGGCTGTTGTTTTTACTGTTAGTCTTATGTCAAGCTAACTGTCTATTGTATGTGAATGTCTGTAGATGCCTACAAGATAATGTTGCTCTATCATTCAACTGGCTTTTTCTACATACTTGCAATGCTTTACAGTTATGCAAATTATATCTCTCGATAGTCGATCATCGCGTGTGAGCATTGTCCAGGAAATTACTGTTTCGCTTGCCTTCTTTGTAACTAGTTTCTCAGATTATAGAGAATAGGTCGAAAGGTGTGAAGATGCAACCGACTTATACATTCAAAAAGTTGCCAGAATCTTAGCATAATTATGTTGTGGAGAAGAGCCCTAGAGATATAGCAGAAATGCTTTAACTCAAGCTCTCATGGTGATCAACAGTTATTTGTGAAAGGAGTTGGGTGATGATTAATGGATAACCGCCCCCTTTCGGTTGCTTTGTTGAGCTGGAGCTAGACCACTTCCTAATCTTTATTGGGTGCTTAGTTCTAGTAATATCATCTCCGTTGATGCTTGCTTTATCATATTCAATGTAGGCTACATCCTTCATGATTTCCTAGTAGATTCACTCGATATTTATGAGCACGCTGTGTCTCTGAAAATTGTTCATGTATATCTATCATCGATTTGAAATATAAACAAATTTTATCTTATAGTTTGATGCTGAGTTTAGAAGATTTTCTGTGGACCGAAATGGTGTTACAAGTTCAGATGAATTCTATGAGCTTGTTAATAAACTCCACAAACTTGAGGACATTCCATTCTTGATAACATATACTGATACGTATGGTGACCAGCTACCCATCAACAACAATGATAACTTCATGAAAGCGCTCACAACAGTCAAGGGAGTGCTACGGCTTCAAATCCAACGGAAAGGTGAGCCCTTTTTTTCTTGCTTTTCGTGCCTCAGCGTGAATCACTTGCTAAGCCAATCATAAGCCAACCTCCTCACTACACCATTGGTACTAGCGATCTGCGACTTGGAGGGAGGTCTGAGCAAGCACTGCCTTAGATGAGAGATTAGTGACAGAGCAGTGTGTGTCATGCTGATTGATGCTTTCTACAATAGACGCAAGCGAGATGAACGGGTCAATGATGCATTTGTTTTTGCAATGGTTTGCGATGAAATATGGTTGTTGTTGAAATGAGGCTGCATTGTTGTGAGTGTTTTGTTGAAAGCTATCCGTACGAGCTTATCAGAGAGTGAGTCATCAGGTTGAAGGGAGTGAGTGCTCCAGTTGAGGCCAATTTAGCCATCTCATAGAATCACCCGCGTGATGTACCACATCTTCTCTAACCTATAGATCTATGTTTATTTCAATCACACGCGTGGCGTGATGTACCACATCTTCTCTAAGCTATAGGTCTATATTTATTTCATAAGGAGAAACTCCCGAGTGTGGCTTTGGAACGATTCAGCGGAAAAAGAAAACTCCAATCACCAAGTTTATAGGACAGGCTGAAAAGACGCCGCCAAGAAAAACACATGTAGCCATCAGCTTTCCTGAAGATTTCCGACGGGTTTCAGCAATTATCGATGTAGACATAGTACCTGAGACACATAGGCGAGTGCGCCTCATGAAAAACGGCACGGAAAAACCGCTCGGGTTTTACATTAGAGATGGAGTGAGTGTCCGAGTCACTCCGCATGGCCTCGAGAAGGTAAGCTAAGGTGTATACGGTGTTTGATGTGGTGTTTGTCGCAGCTTGTGTATTGCCATGTGTAGATCTACATTTCTTCCTGGTAGATATTAGTTTCGATGTGTTTGTGACTAGAAAATCTTTTCAACTGGAGTAGGTGTCTTAAATTAACCAGAGTGGAAGTCAAGGGTGTGGGTTTACATCCTCATAACCAAAGCACCTTATATTTCATATGGTGTTTTTTAAAGATTAACCATTGTATTATTTTCATATCTTAATGTTAAATATGTAATTACATAAACTTTTTATGTTATTCGTCAAGCTATTGAAAAGAACTTTGGTGTTCAAGTTGCTTTTATAAATTTCTCACAATGGTAAAATACGTTTTTCCACCTTAATGTTAGTATGCCTTTGTCTTCCCTGATAATAAATTAAACAAAAAAGTTATACCACTTTCTACCATGTTCAATTATGGTAACTTCTTCAACTCCAAAAGTTATGATAATAGAAACGCATAAAACATGTATGAAAAACAAATTTTAAATAATATATACAGTGAAACTCGGATAACTCGCCCTCGGATAGCTCGAACACGTGGTTAACTCGAACGGATTTGTTTGGTCCGTTCCCACGCAATGATAAATTGCTTTAGATAACTCGACCATAACTTCGTTAACTCGAGCAGTTTTTTGCCCAATGGCTACCGAGACGGTTGTCATCACTTTAGAATATCACTTTATTCCAAGCCATAGAGATAAACATCAATTTTTAGTAGTTCTTAGGCGTCATTGTTACCACTATCGGCAAAATATTTTCGTTAACCAATTTTCCAAAGGTTTACAAAAAATTAAATTTTACCAAACATCCGCTTTGGGATATCCCTTCGAAAGCAAGGAGCGAGGTAATCTTCGGATAAACTTGAAGGAAAATCAGCAAAATTGTTTTTTGTTAAAACGCTCAAAAGAAAAATATGTATTTTTTCTGAGCGTTGCAACCTCGATCAAGTTTTGCCTATTTTAATCTGAAAACGTCCTGGCAGTCACATCACCTAAAACAAATAAACAAATCTCAAGTAATAGGAAAATGTTTATACTTTCTAATAAAAATTGTTAAAACATTACATGGGAGGCCTCTTAACTTGCAACAAGCAATCTATGCTTTTTATTTATATATAGTTTGTATATGTACTGATGAATACATGCACTTGTGACAGTGTTCTCATAACTTGAACGCTTTGATAACTCGAACACTTTCTCTCGGTCCCGTGAAGTTCGAGTTAGCCGAGTTCCACTGTATATATGTGTGGCATGTACTAGGTTAGGTTAGGACAATGCAATTATGGTAGCTACTGGACATTATTTGTGGAGTTTGAATTAGGAACTTATCTTTTTCTGGAGGATTATCTCTTGATAACCAGTTTTGTGAGCCTGAACTTTGTGCGCCACGGATGCTACTGATGTCCTGAATGTAAAAGGTGGAATTTAGTTAGCATTTCTTTGAGTGACATTTGATTTCTAAAACTATTATGACTTCTGTTGATGCTAACTAGGGAGTAGAATATTAGATACAATTCTAATGATACTAACTAGAGAGTAGAATATTAGATACAATTCTAATGATACTAACTAGAGAGTAGAATATTAGGTACAATTCTAATGATACTAACTAGAGAGTACAATATTAGGTACAATTCTAATGATACTAACTAGAGAGTAGAATATTAGGTACAATTCTAATAATACTAACTAGAGAGTAGAATATTAGATACAATTCTAATGATACTAACTAGAGAGTAGAATATTAGATACAATTCTAATGATACTAACTAGAGAGTAGAATATTAGGTACAATTCTAATAATACTAACTAGAGAGTAGAATATTAGATACAATTCTAATGATACTAACTAGAGAGTAGAATATTAGGTACAATTCTAATGATACTAACTAAAGAGTAGAATATTAGGTACAATTCTAATAATACTAACTTGAGAGTAGAGTATTAGATACAATTCTAATAATACTAACTAGAGAGTAGAATATTAGGTACAATTCTAATGATACTAACTAAAGAGTAGAATATTAGATACAATTCTAATGATACTAACTAGAGAGTAGAATATTAGATACAATTCTAATAATACTAACTAGAGAGTAGAATATTAGATACAATTCTAATGATACTAACTAAAGAGTAGAATATTAGATACAATTCTAATGATACTAACTAAAGAGTAGAATATTAGATACAATTCTAATGATACTAACTAAAGAGTAGAATATTAGATACAATTCTAATAATACTAACTTGAGAGTAGAACGTTGGACTAAGTTGATGAGTACCTTCCATGGCTAATAGTCGACTACACTTTGCAACCAGCAGGCAACTAAACGCCTTTTGCAATCCAGTTTTGCGATTTAATTATTTTCATATTTGCTGTCACCCAGGTGCCTGGCATATTTATATCCCGATTGGTGCAAGGGGGCTTGGCGGAGAGTACTGGTCTTCTTGCTGTCAATGATGAGGTGCTAGAAGTAAATGGAATAGAAGTGACTGGTAAGTCACTTGATCAGGTCACAGACATGATGGTAGCCAACAGTTCCAATCTTATAATAACTGTAAAGCCTGTTAACCAAACAAACACTTTGGCCTCTTCATCGGCCAGGCACCATCCTCATCGACGGTCAGGCGTGTCAGTCAGCTCTAACCAATCAGCCGTTAGCATTGACAGCGATGAAGTGAAAGATTTAATGCTCAAGGACGATGAAGTAGACGAGGTTAAGGACCACACAATAGCTGACGCCCAGTCCCCAGGAATGACCAGCAAACTTAGTGAAGACCAAACCTCTGACATAGTGACTTTGTGATGCACACTTCATAGCCCTTCTGTAGTAGCTGTTCAGTGAGGAGGAGGAGTGTGTTGGCAGAGGGCGGTAACTGTTTCTGAGAAGGAAGAGGATTGTGTTGGAACTGCCTGACGTCTGTTTGTCACACCTATCCTTGCCCCGCCTACAATGGCATGTCCAGTCGTATATTGCATGTACCTGCATGATTCTATAGGAAGAGATGGTGCTCCAACCCCTTGTTGGTCTATAATCCATAATATCTATGCACCACCTATATTTTCACTTTTATTATTCTACTATTTTAGCTGTTGCTCTACAGCCATATCATCTTTTTCATTTTTCTACTCGCTATTTTTTCTAGCAATTTGTTGAGGTAAACTACTTGAGACAGATGTTCATATTGTATTGTTCATCATTTCTTGTCATATCAATTTGGCTGTTTTGATCGTAAGACGTATCCTAGTGCCTCGCGCGATAGTACATTCTAGTGACCTGTGCAGATTCTATCATCCCAGCAAGAAATGTATGACCTAACCAGGAAGACAGCTGGTCTTTTTCACATGTTTCCTAACTGTTTTTGTATACATTTTATTCTATGTATTTTATTACGCTCGCCGAATAGCGTCTATATTTGGTGTAAAACTGTTAGTGGCCCTTGCCAATCGCACAAATCTTTGACATACTTTTATTTCATAAATTATGCGCTAGATATATTCTATGTAAGTTAGCATGACTCGTCTGTATACAGCTTTTTCTTATAATGTTAACATTTCACCTACTACCAGCTCCTGCTCTAATAACATATAATCAGTGTTTCGGACATTCTCCGTGTTTTGCTCTTTCACAACTTCCAATGCTGAATAGCACACTTGAAGTCCTCTGTGATCAGACTGCTGAGCTGCTGCATCCGCTTTCTGGAAACTCGGACTGACTTGGATTGAATAGGATGGTATTTTTCCACCTGGTCAAAATGACCATTTGTATTGTATTCTGTCTTTCGGCCATGTAAAGGTCTTGATCAAAAGGATTGACCAGAAATTGCTGATTTGATATTCTTGTGCCTTTAAGATCAACAGAGCTTTCAACAGAGCTTTAGATGATATTTGCTACACATGATTAACTTTGGCCTCTAAGTATTTCGGTGACAGCATTTTGATTAGCCAGCTAGTATTCACAATGTATATTAACATGTACCTCATGATAAAAGACGACAATCAGTGCAAGTTTTGGATGGCAATGAATAACTACACACGATAAAGCTGAGCATACTAATCTCCATAGATAATAAGGGTATTTTTCACGTTAAATTCACCTAATGTTCCTTAGCCATTCCTTGCTGAAGATAGTAACTAAACACCATCAGAACAAGTTCATTAAGCTATTAATATATCATTATTACATGATGCTCTGTATGAGCTGTAGTGAAGTTTAGTTCCAGCAGCTGTATCAAAGACAGTTAATCATCTCGTTTGATGACCCCTGGGTTGTCAACAAACACGCTTAGGAGTCATATTTTGCTCTTCCTAGTGTTTCATACCTTGAAGAAGCCAGTTTGCTTGCATTTGTTCACATCCACCTATATCTACAAAAACTGACGTTCTCGTTCTGATATTTGTGAAATAAAGGCAAAACTTGTCCTAGGCTGCTGTAATGACTACATTGAATACATATTTGTAAAGCTCAGTTCAACGGGAGTTCAACAACATTTTTAACTACATGTATGTGTATGTGATTATTTTACTAATTGGGAGTTGCTTACTCTTGGAGTGATTCGTTTACTGGATACATGTAAGGTAATATCATTGAACTTAAAAGTTAAAACCCCTTAAAACTAAAAAGGGGTTTTTAGTTCAATGGGTAATATTTACGGTACTATATATACTGTGATTGGCAACCACTGTAGTCGCTACATTTAAGCTGTTTCCGGTAGATATTTCGATATACAATGTACAATTATGTAGTCTTTATCGACGAACATATAGCTCGCGTTTTCAAGCATTGAATAATGCTGTGGTCGTAGGTTGTCCTTCTATGCAAATCCACGGACAAAAGTAAATGTCCCACAATATTGACACAGTTTAATGTTCAAGACATAACTACCTGCTGTATACGCTTACACTATTTTTGCTTGCAAGCTTGGCATGAATCTGAACATCATAAAACAGATCGTACATAGCTTCTGTTATACATTATCTTCCTCATTCGTTATCACCGAATTAGGAAAGCTACATACATGTCTTCATTATTCTATCGTACAGCGATTAACCCTAAACAAGAACAAAATATTGATATTGTATTTTTCATTACGGATCCCAACTTCCTTGTGTAAAACACGTGCTGGTTGCACCACTATAAACATAGCCTTTTAGGTATGCCAACATTCATCAATGTCAGCATCACACTAGACTTCAGAGTACAAAATGTGTCAGTCTTTACATGCTTGTTTGGAAACCAAGCAAAATATGAACAAATGTTGATTATTATTTTTGTCGCACGAGCCTATTATTATTGCAAGAAAATACTTTTTTGTGTGCTTTTTTCAATACAAGAGTGTACACGGAAGAACTTCCAAAAAATTTAATAAACTTGGTTGGTTTGCTTGCCAAAATCAAAAACTTGATAGCGCGTTTGCGTCTTCAAGGATCTGTTAAACAGCCACAACGACATTTCTGAAATGATACACCTCTGAAACGTACTTGGCTGTTGTTGGTTTTTTACCTATTAATGATTATAGCAAGTGTAAGTTCTTTTATGTCAATTAGTCCATAACATAATAAGTTTTCGCAAACTTTAGGTGGTAAGTGTTGTATTTGTGGCGAGTCCACTATTTTGATGAGTACAAAAATAAAGGGTTCCGGTCTTAACTGAAATCACGAGTGTTCTGATTTATTAAACTGAATAGTTTCTCTGCTAGAATTAATGCACAACAGCCTCAAACAAACAATCTAACATGGTGGCAGCGTAAATAGTTACCCACTCGTCTATTATGGATGGTATTTCGCCTCCGGGTCAGCTTGATTTGAGATCTAAGGACATTGCTGGTGAATGGAGAAAATGGTCCAGGGCTTTTGAGGATTATCTTCTAGCTATAGATGTGACTGCAGGGACTTTGGCTGCTGAGAAACGAAAGTTAGCTTTGTTTCGCCATGTCGGTGGGGAAGATGTACGTGAAGTGTACAGTCAAATGGAATTCACTAAGGTGGTAGATGGTGAGACTAAGGATATAGATGAGGGTCCAGAAGGCAGGAAATTGAAGGATGTCCTAAAGAGATTCCTTGAGTACTGTAACCCGAGATCTGGCATTGTAGTCTCCAGGTATGAATTCCATAACAGTTCCCAGAATGGTGAGACTGTAGATGTTTATCTCATGAGGCTGAGGCGTTTGGCAGAAAGTTGTGATTTTGGTGATCAACGTGATTCCCTCGTGAGAGACAAGCTGCTGTTCGGACTGGATGATAGCAAGACTAGAGAAATTGATGAGAGAGTCCGATGAGAAACTTTCGTTAGATTTCGTTATCAGGGCTATTCGAGTAGCTGAGGCAGCTAAGGTGGCAAAGTCGAGTGAGAAATTGTTTGCTGATGTGAATGCGATTGCTCTTGGAGGTAGACCAAAAACAGGTTGTCCAACTAATATGGACTGAAGAAAGGCTAAGGTACACTGCGGAAAGTGTGGGAAAAAGCATTTCCCAAACAGATGCCCTGCGTTTGGTTCTAAGTGCTACAAGTGCATAGGAAAAAACCACTGGGCTAGTGTTTGCAGAGGTGAACCAGCTGTTGATGAGTTGTCTGAGGATGAGAATAACTCTACTCAAAAGGTCTATTTTGGAGAAATAGTGCAGATAGATAAGGTTGACACAGGTTCGTGGTATTCGGTTCTCAATGTTGGTACGAGAGAGAAGTCTAAGCAGTCTGTTAAGTTCAAGCTTGACACTGGTGCGGCGTTGAGTGTATGTGGACCTAGACATGTGATTGGTCAGATAAAACCGACTAACAAAAGGTTATTTGGACCAGGTCGAACACCACTGAAATGTCTGGGAGTTATTAGTTCTCTTGTCGGCACAGGTGATCGTGTTCTTTCAGAAGACATCTACGTGGTCGATAATCAGACTGTACCGCTTCTGAGTAGAAAGGCCTGTGAGAACCTTCAGCTGATTACAGTTGACAAGGAAAAGTGTGCAGTTGAATCGGTGACCGTGAGCAAACAGCTGTTCCGAGGTCTAGGAAAAGTCGCTAGAGAGTATTCTATCACTATGAAAGATGATTCAAAGCCTTTTGCTATCAATGCCCCCGTCCTGTACCTTTTCCGTTACGCGATAAAGCTAAACTGGCCATAGAAGATATGGTACAGCAGGGTGTAATAACAGCCGTGGAGGAATCAACCCCGTGGGTAGCGCCGATGGTGGTAGTACCCAAACCAGGTCTGGACAAGGTTAGAATTTGCACGGACTATACCGAACTAAACAAGTTTGTTATGAGAGAAATTCACCCCATGGCCACTGTCGAAAATAGTCTGGCTTCTATTGGTCAGGCGAAGATCTTTTCCAAGATCGACGCCAATAGTGGCTTTTGACAGATTCCGTTGAATGCAGAGTCCAGCAAACTTACAACATTCCTGACTCATCAGGGACGATATCGATATCTTCGGTTACCTCAAGGTCTATGTAGTGCACCAGAAATCTTTCAAGCAGAGATGAGCAGAATACTGAAGGATATAGCAGGCGTAGTCATTCATATGGATGATATTCTTGTGTTTGGTCAGACTAAGGAAGAGCATGACTCGAGGCTGAGAGAGGTTCTGGGTAAAATCGAAAAGGCAGGTCTCACATTGAACGAGTCAAAGTGCGCGTTTGGAGTGAAACGTGTGTCTTTTCTGGGGCATCTGATCGATGAGCAAGGTATACACGCTGGCCCTAGAATACAGGGAATTTTGGATTTCCCAACGCCTACCGATGTTAAAAGTGTGAGGAGCTTTCTTGGCCTAGTGAATCAGTATGCCCGGTTTTCCTGCCGCCTAGCAGAGGTGAGCAAACCTATCCGTGAGCTCTTACAGAAAGACATTGTTTGGACATGAGGAAAGGCACAGGATGATGCTTTCCAAGGCATCAAGGAGCTGTTCAAAAAGCCTCCTGTGTTAGCTGCTTACAACTCGCATAGAGAAACCATCATATCAACGGACGCGAGTAATCATGGACTGGGTGCCACTTTGAGTCAAGTTCAGGATGATGGTTCAAGACAATTGGTTGCAGCTGCGAGTCGGTTGTTTTCTGAGACAGAGAAGCGCTATGCTGCTATCGAGAAAGAAGCGCTTGGGGTATGTTGGGCGATGGAAAAGTTTTCACATCACATACTTGGTATGAAGAGTGTGGTTATCGAAACAGACCACAAACCCCTGATCAGTCTCTTTGACAACAGATTCTTGGACAAGTTACCTCCCCGAATCCAGAGTTTCAAGCTGAGACTGCAACGTTTCCAGTATACTATCCAGCATATTTCTGGTGTTTGTAACTCCTCAGCTGATGCGCTGTCTAGGTTTAGTATCTCAAGAGGAGAGGAGGTTGATGAGCTAAGAGAGGAGGCCACACACTTTGTTAACGAAACGGTGGTATTGAACGGTCTGGATAGTCGACTGGAGGAGATGAAGGCTGCTCAGAGGGATGATGAGGGGCTCTAGAAGGTAGTCAGTCTGGTGAAAGATGGATGGCCACACTATTTGTCCTCAGTGGACAGCGCTCTGAGACCATACTATGATCGCAAGGAACCTCTAACAGTGAATAAGGGCTTCCTTATGGTTGGAAGTAGGATTGTAGTCCCTCTCTCGGAGCGTTACAGGGTGCTTCAGGACATTCACCAGGGCCACTTGGGGCTCACCAAATGTCAATCTAGAGCGCGAAACAGTGTATGGTGGCCGTCTATGGCCAAGGCTATCGAGGACATGGTATCTCAGTGTCAGGTCTGTAAAACTGAGGCTAACAAAGTTGTTGAACCACTGCGACCTATCGCCACTCTTGATAGACCGTGGCAAATAGTAGGAACTGATTTGTTCCAGTTCAAAGGAGCAGTGTACTTACTGGTAGTCGACTATTATTCCAGGTACCCAGAAGTAGCACTCCTCGATGATGGTACTACCTCTAGAAAGATCATCACCCATCTAAAGAGCTTCTTTTCCCGGCATGGGATATCGGATGCAGTAGTCTCGGACAATGGTCCGCAATATGCTAGCACAGAATTCTCCAGTTTCGCTGCAGAGTATAAGTTCACTCATGTCACTAGCAGCCCCCACTATGCCCGTGGTAATGGAGCTGCTGAGCGTGCAGTTCAGACCATAAAGAGGATGCTTCAGAAAGACTCGGATCCATATCTGGCAATGTTGTCATACAGAGCGTCGCCTATCATTGGTGGTTTTTCTCCTGCAGAGCTACTGATGGGTAGAAAGCTCCGAACCACTGTGGTCACCCATCTGGACAACCTAAGACCTCAACTTCCAGACCATGAGGTGTTCAAGGCTAGAAATGATGAGTATAAGGAGAATTCGAAAGCCTGTCACGATGATGCCCACAAAGCCGTTCCGCTTCGCCCGGTAAACAAGGATGTTTTGGTGGTAATGAGAGCCACTCGTGGTGAAGGAGTTGTCATCACTTCGTCCGATGATCTCACTAGATCTGTTGTGGTCCAGATGGATAATGGTAGTCGCCTACGACGCAACCGTTCTGATATTATCTCACTGGCTGCTAATCCTGAGACCCCTTCACCTACTGTCACGAGAGTCTCGCGATCCGGTAGAATCGTTAAACCCCCGCCATACCTCTCGGACTATCAGCTTTGATGAGCCGCACATAGCCAGCAGGCTGAGACGTTGAACACAATCAATTATTCGTTGTTTTATTTTTGTTTATTACCTTCATATTAATCTCGGGGTGAGATGTTGTATTTGTGGCGAGTCCACTATTTTGATGAGTGCAAAAATAAAGGGTTCCGGTCTAAACTGAAATCACGAGTGTTCTGATTTATTAAACTGAATAGTTTCTCTGCTAGAATTAATGCACAACAGCCTCAAACAAACAATCTAACAGTAAGTGCCCTTGCAAGTGTCACATTTCTAGTGCAGCACTGGAAGACTGAATATGCACAACGAGAGGCGAACTCACTGGGTCAAGGATGGCATTATAGGACTTGGAGGTAAGATCTCTTGTTTCTACTACCACCTCTCAAGTGGTATAGTGTCTGCATTACTATGGACAACATCAACATTAATGTTTTGGTTTGATCGCGTGTTTATCACCGTAATAGAACGAACTTGCTTGTCAAGAGTTGGAGTGCTAGTACTAAAGTAGGCTTACTTCTCTGTAGTTGGGGTGCTCTACGGGACTACCAATGTAATGGTTGGCCATCCTTTTGACACAATTAAAACTAAGATGCAGGCTCAAAAAGGATTTGAGAATTACTCTATGGTGCGAACCTTGACATCTACTATAAAACAACAAGGAATTAAGGGCCTTTATCGGTAAGCACCTATGTGTGGCCATTGCTTCAGCTGACTCTGAAACTATTTTATGAAACTAATGTGACGTGTTACTGATATTGCAGGGGCTGCGTGCCTCCACTTTGGGGCTCTGGCATATACAGATCAATGCAGTTCGCCGTGTTCGAAGCTGGGTATGTGGATTATACTTACGCATTCAGAATATTCTTCACTCTCAATATTTGAACGTGAGAGTTTTTGCATAGATATGCCTCCATGCCGCTGCCATTATACATTTGCTTATTTTCAGTCGCTATTTTCAAAATTACACTTGACACTCTTACGTTTCTGACACTCTTTCTCTTTCACATTGCTTATGACAAATACTACATGCAATGGTGAGTAGTTAAGTACACATAATACACTCACTTTAACTGGTAATCATTGTAAGGCTGCTGCTAAAACTCCTCAGAGAGCAGTGCTCATATGGCCTTTATTAATTGCTTTGAAATTGAATATCGCATGTGGTGTGAAGCACGCAGGATCAGTGAATGTGATCACAGTTAGTTCTAATGCTTCCAAGACCAGCTACCCTGTTATTATCATATCCAGACTCTCCAAACCTCAAATACTTCATTAAAATCAAATTAGAATTAGAATTCTCATACCGTGCATCAATGCCTTCCACATTTTCTTGTCATCACTTCCTTTTACTACTTTTGAAGATCTGTTCCCGGCATGTGTGAACAGTGAAATTGTTTGTGGCAGCCGCTGCACTCATTCTAATTGCTAGCAACTCATTTGCACCAGACTTGTAGCTAAGCTGACCTGTGGCTGTGTTGGAATGTAGCTGAGCTGGACTGTAGCTGTGCTGGACTGTAGCTGTGTTGGACTCTAGCTGTGTTGGACTGTAGCTGTGTTGGACTGTAACTGTGTTGGACTGTAGCTGTGTTGGACTGTAACTTTGTTGAACTGTAGCTGTGCTGGACTGTAGCTGTACTGGACTGTAGCTGTACTGTGGCTGTACTGTAGCTCTGCTTGTCTAGAGCTGTGCCAAACTTGTGCTGAAATTAGTATCAATAACACATTGCAAATGTTTTTTTCAGAATTGTCCTCTCCAACTCAGCAAGGAGATTTGGCAGCAATCAGCCAATGTAAATGCACCTTTTACAAAGTTTTCCTCATAATGTTCTTCAGTCCTCTAACAGCAATGTCCGTTTGGGCCTTATATACAATATGTCTTCAGCTTTTGGACAAACTAGTTTAGTTACGATCATTAGAATGTATTTATCTTTTAGATATACTCATCTGAACACAGCGTTTGGTACACAAGAAATACCTGGAACAGGTGGTCTGCAAGTGTAAGTTGGTTGTTTTGATCAGACAAGAAACTGATGTGGGGTATTGTGTTTAGCAAGCCCTTTTTATGTCTTCTGTTGCACATGTACTCGTGTGCTTTGTTTATGTAGCTTTCAGTCGTATCTTTCAGTCATAACTGGTTTTGTGCTACTGGTGTAGAACATCCTGCGTGTTAGTACCACTTTGTCTTCAATTCTTAATTCAGTTTGCTCACAAGGACCTTTTATATATTTCAGACGGGTAATATTATCAGGAGTTATGGCTTCAACTGTTCGAGCCACCATAGAATGTCCCCTAGAGTATGCTAAGGTAGGAGAATGCCTGTGCATTGCTTTTGTTTTCACAGTGAGACTGCTTAAGAGACTCCACTAAACGTCCCATTAGTGTTACAAACAGTTACAGACCCTAGGCTACTCCCAGTGTTACAGACAGCAACAGACTCTAGGTTACTCTTAGTGTTACAGACAGTTACAGACCCTAGGTTACTCCTAGTGTTACAGACAGTTACAGACCCTAGGCTACTCCTAGTGTTACAAACAGTTACAGACCCTAGGTTACTCCTAGTGTTACAGACAGCAACAGACCCTAGGTTACTCCTAGTGTTACAGACAGTTACAGACCCTAGGTTACTCCTAGTGTTACAGACAGTTACAGACCCTAGGTTACTCCTAGTGTTACAGACAGTTACAGACCCTAGGTTACTTCTAATGTTACAGACAGTTACGTACTTTAGGTTACTCCTAGTGTTACAGACAGTTACAGACCCTAGGTTACTCCTAGTGTTACAGACCCTAGGTTACTCCTAGTGTTACAGACAGTAGTCTGCTATGGTGAAGTTGTACGCTATTCAAGAATTTGAGCACGAATAATTTGGAACAACATTTTATTAATTTGTGGGTCATTTGTTGAAGAGAGAGTATATTTATGGATCTATAGTTTCACTGGGTACCAGACACTAAAAGTTAAGGTTCCTTATATTATATTATGTAGGCAGGCTTTTGACAAGTGGGTTTTTCATGTATAGCGAATATAGTACATAGAAATCCAATCATGAGTTACTAATAAACTTAATTATTCAATGTAAATTTGTAGAAGCAACTGTATTGCTCATATTTACTAAGCCTTCAAATAAATTGTTGCCCTTGCTTCAAATAAAAGCTGCGGGCTCATGACGCCTCACCGAATGAAACTTGAGTTCAACGGTTATTATTTTTATAAATCTAAATGCGCTTACCAACATTAATCTATTTGTTATATCCATCCAAGATTACATCACCACACAAGTAGACAAATAGGTAAACACTACGTCTACAGACAATTCAGTGCCTGATAACGCTCATATACCTGATATCAAGTACCTGATAGTGGCGCACCGCTAACATCATACGTCGACAATTGACAACGGCGCCTGGCGGCTCTGAAAGAGTAGGCCAGTTCTCCAAACATGAAGGCATCTCCTAGAATTTCATGTGAGTTCATCTTTAAGAGATGAGGACATAAGGCAGATAAGCATATATAACCTAACAAGGAAGGCAGATAAGCATATATAACCTAATAAGGAAGGCAGATTAGCATATATAACCTAACAAGGAAGGCAGATAAGCATATATAACCTAATAAGGCAGGCAGATAAGCATATATAACCTAATAAGGAAGGCAGATAAGCATATATAACCTAATAAGGAAGGCAGATAAGCATATATGACCTAATAAGGCAGGCAGATAAGCATATATAACCTAATAAGGAAGGCTGATAAGTATATATAACCTAATAAGGCAGGCTGATAAGCATATATAACCTAATAAGGCAGGCGGATAAGCATATATAACCTAATAAGGAAGACAGATAAGCATATATGACCTAATAAGGCAGGCAGATAAGCATATATAACCTAATAAGGAAGGCTGATAAGCATATATAACCTAATAAGGCAGGCTGATAAGCATATATAACCTAATAAGGCAGGCGGATAAGCATATATAACCTAATAAGGCAGGCAGATAAGCATATATAACCTAATAAGGAAGGCAGATAAGCATATATAACCTAATAAGGAAGGCAGATAAGCATATATAACCTAATAAGGCAGGCAGATAAGCATATATAACCTAATAAGGCTAGCATATAAGCATATATAATCTAATAAGGAAGGCAGATAAGCATATATAACCTAATAAGGAAGGCAGATAAGCATATATAACCTAATAAGGAAGGCAGATAAGCATATATAACCTAATAAGGCAGGCAGATAAGCATATATAACCTAATGAGGAAGGCAGATAAGCATATATAACCTAATAAGGCAGGCAAATAAGCATATATAACCTAATAAGCAGAGTCGGTGTGACCTCAGCTGCTGAGACCTGTAACATGTGTCACATGACTCCTCAATCTCTTTTAGGTTAGAGGTCAACTCGGACACTCATGGACCTTGAGATCCGTTTACACGGTAACCCATCTACAATTTTAATGTCATTCTATTTATACTGAAGGTTGTGTATGACTTTTCCTACCAGCTTTTGCGTCTCCCATGTATTTATATAGATAATTTAAAAGATGTGACATGCTTGCATTTCATGAATATTCTTTTGACCATAAAACTCTAGTCATGTATCTCCATATGAAAGATAATGTATGATATTGTTTGAGAATGGCATCGAACAAAACCGCAATAAAAAGACGTGCTCTTTGAGGTTAAACTGAGTGCTGACAATAAAAATGATAGCTCAGTCTTATTGCATACCCAGATGGTAGGCTATGTGTATATAAAACTCAGTGTTTGTCTTTTTGTTAAACCCTGTGTCCAGTTATAGATATTAAACCCTGTGTCCAGTTATAGATATTAAACCCTGTGTCCAGTTATAGATATTAAACCCTGTGTCCAGTTATAGATATTAAACCCTGTGTCTAGTTATAGATATTAAACCCTGTGTTCAGTTATAGATATTAAACCCTGTGTCCAGTTATAGATATTAAACCCTGTGTCCAGTTATAGATATTAAACCCTGTGTCCAGTTATAGATATTAAACCCTGTGTCCAGTTATAGATATTAAACCCTGTGTCCAGTTATAGATATTAACCCCTGTGTCCAGTTATAGATATTAAACCCTGTGTCCAGTTATAGATATTAAACCCTGTGTCCAGTTATAGATATTAAACCCTGTGTCCAGTTATAGATATTAAACCCTGTGTCCAGTTATAGATATTAAACCCTGTGTCCAGTTATAGATATTAAACCCTGTGTCCAGTTATAGATATTAAACCCTGTGTCCAGTTATAGATATTAAACCCTGTGTCCAGTTATAGGTATTAAACCCTGTGTCCAGTTATAGATATTAACCCCTGTGTCCAGTTATAGATATTAAACCCTGTGTCCAGTTATAGATATTAAACCCTCTGTCCAGTTATAGATATTAAACCCTGTGTCCAGTTATAGATATTAAACCCTGTGTCCAGTTATAGATATTAAACCCTGTGTCCAGTTATAGATATTAAACCCTCTGTCCAGTTATAGATATTAAACCCTGTGTCCAGTTATAGATATTAAACCCTGTGTCCAGTTATAAATATTAAACCCTGTGTCCAGTTATAGATATTAAACCCTGTGTCCAGTTATAGATATTAAACCCTGTGTCCAGTTATAGATATTAAACCCTGTGTCCAGTTATAGATATTAAACCCTGTGTCCAGTTATAGATATTAAACCCTGTGTCCAGTTATAGATATTAAACCCTGTGTCCAGTTATAGATATTAAACCCTGTGTCCAGTTATAGATATTAAACCCTGTGTCCAGTTATAGATATTAACCCCTGTGTCCAGTTATAAATATTAAACCCTGTGTCCAGTTATAGATATTAAACCCTCTGTCCAGTTATAGATATTAAACCCTCTGTCCAGTTATAGATATTAAACCCTGTGTCCAGTTATAGATATTAAACCCTGTGTCCAGTTATAGATATTAAACCCTGTGTCCAGTTATAGATGTTAAAATCTAGCAATGAAAAATCCACACTATACTAGATTTGATCTCGAGACCTCTAGATCTGGAGGTGGCGAACTTCCTCCTCAAGCTACACGAAATACAATGGATTTATTGGGCGAGTAGTCATTACATTGGTTAAGATACTTGCGCTTAAAGCGCTTGCTTGTGGTTAATAACTAGCACTGTTGACCCTTACGTGTAATGATTGTTAAGCTGGCCCAAAACGTAGGTATTGTTTTAGTAAAGATCTAGTTTTCCAGGTAAGTTACTCAACTTCATTAGGTAATTATCCTATTATTGTGCAAGGCTCAGCATTCGCCTAGTATACATGTATATACATGTATATCTATCTCTATATAGCAATGTTAGTCTAGCGCAGGGTTGTCCAAACTTTTTGCAAAGGGGGCCAGATTTGGCGTGTTAAAAATTTAGGGGGCTAACCATGGCGGTCATTTTTTACATATAACAGCAATTAATTTAAATAAATTTTACCGAGCCAATCTGTGGTTCATGTTTGTTTTTTTATTTTCATTTCAGCTATCTTAAGCAAATGTTTTGGTTCGTTTGAAACATGCATATCCAATTGCATTGGCATTATAATTGAAATTTAATAAACACCTAACTTTACAACACTAACTTTTTTGTAGCAATTGAACAGAAGTAATTGTACTTTTGGGTACAAGTTACATTTGAAACAACAATATCTCGTCATGGCAGTTTAATATTTATAGAATTTTTAAACACAATTACAGAAAAATGAACAAGTAATAAGCATATCAACAAGTGCAGGGCTCATATAAAATATGACAGTAGCTATAAATGTTGATTGAACTTTTAAATGTTTAACATGCAGGTAACAGCGCTTCTCCCCAATTTATTAACCTTTTGAACACTGGTAGTTTTGTCAGTGGTGTCAGTAACCCTAAGCAATCTGTCCAGCCATTCTAAGTTTTTAAACTTTTATTAAATATATTTAAACATACTCATAATACAATGATATTTGGTAAAACATTAGTAAAAAGGTCGAGCAATCCACAGCAAATGTCATCAAACAGAAAAAACAGTGTGTCACCATATTCAGGCCAAAACTATAGAAGTTCGTACGATTTTAAAAAAACTCATAAAACATTTACAGTAGCATCATATCCATTGAGCACATGCTCATCATTTCATGACTCAAAATATAGTGGAAAATTATAGTTAGTATGATAAAATTCTTTATTTGCATCACAATCATTTACGACCTACCAACAAATGAGTCGTATCAATTTTTTCAAGATACCGTTTCAATAAAATTTGTTATTAAATTGAAGGAAGTGAAGATATTTGAAAACTGTTACAAATGGATGAGACATTTTTGGTCAAACATCCTGTGCAAGAATTAATCTGATTGGTTTAGGCTGTTCCTTAGAAACTGCTTTTGTAAATAAAGCCATGTGAATGCCAGAATTCCAGCCGTTAGGGATTTAGACACACCCTATGCAATGCTGGAAAATCAGTCATTGGGGTTCAAAGGGTTAATTTAATTCTACAGGGGTCCAGGCGTTATTGATTTTGTGAGAGAGGCTGCAGCCAGATGAAAATTGACTCTGGGCCACATTTGGGCCGTGGGCCGGATTTTCAACATGTTTGGCCTAGCGTCTGTCCAGTTATAGCAATAAAGTTTTAGCAGAGAAAAATCACTTCCATACTGGATTTGAACTCACGATTCCAATCACAAGTTCACTAACAAGCGTGCATAACCACAAGGCTAAGCTGTTCTCATTCATTCCCATTGCTCTTACCATATACTGTATATCGTTCTCGCGATTGCACACGCTAAATGTGCACTTTTTATTTTTAATTGATATTAAAGTTTGCGTTTGATATTTTTTAAAAGCTTTTTTACCATTAACAACTTTTTAATTTGTAATTTTCAAGTGTTCCGTTTCAATTTTAAATGTGCGTTACACTTACATTTCCGGTTTTTCGTAAGGTTCACTTGCTAAATCGGTAAAGGCTAATACTTTTCATGCAGACAATTGTATTAGCTGGAGTTAGAAATGCCGCTACAGTCTGTCTCCGTTTGGTGAGATAAAGTGTCAGACAAAGAATGTTCGATATCTCATTAATACGATACGTTTGTAGCAGTATTGAGAGGTACCAGTATCGTCCATCGATACTTTGAATACGACGAACTTCTGTTGCAACAGTAACGTTTTTTATACACACACATCCATGTACTTATTGTTTATTTTTCTCTTAATTTATTCGAACTGTACAAAAACACTTTTCTCATGATATGAGGAATAAAAGTTAGGATGGTAAATGTTGTATATGTTGAATAGAAGTAAGTTTTCTGTGCAAAGACATTTATACTACTCGGACATTCAGCTGGTATATAGTATATACTCACATTTATCCATCTATCTATATATATAAGTCTTCAAGTTTGTGTGTGTATTATCGGTTTGTCTAGCTATAGCTATTAAAATATTGGAATAAAGAATTCATATTGCAGAAGATTTGATCTTGGAACCTCCTGGTCGTATAACGAATATCTTACCAATTAAGCTACACGAGATGCATTAGATTCTGAGGCGATATATGTCACTATGTAAGTGAAAGTACACAAACCGCTCTGCCCGGCACAACGTAATTTTATGCTTGCTCTCGCGACTCTTAACAGTGAGTACTCAAAGTACTAGCTTACTAAAATTAGCCATTGGCAATGTGCCAGGCTAATGGCAAGTAGCAGGCAATTATATTACGTGTCACTGTTTATAAGCTGATTTTTAATACCTGTGCAACGCCGGAGGTTTTGCTAGTTTATCATATAATATATACAGTAGAAGCTCCTATAACGTAAATAATCCGTTCCAGGAACGTTTACGTTATAGGGAATTTTTGTTACAAGAACAGTAAAATACATGTAAAATGTGTAATCCGTTCCAAGAGCTTTCCAAACTCACCCCTTTGGTCATGCAAAAAAGAAAAACTTTACTGAATTCTTTTAAATTGTGGGCTGTACCGTAACTGCAGAATTATTGGTTTGTATCAACAACTTTTCTCATTTTTATGATCAATCTCACTGGTTTTATAGACCATAATTCCGGTAAATTTACAACAAGTTGATAGGGACTGCACATTTTTTGACGTTTATTTACAACGATTTGCTTATTTTTCTAAGCAGCAAAGTTTATTCTGCAAAGTAAAGCTAATAACAAATATTTTGTACGCCTACAATAAGGCAAAACAACAAAATCTTTTTACTATAAAAAGCAGTTCTACCTTTTCGTCGTCTATCACTATCCAGGTGTCAAGGTTAGGATAAAGAAGATTTTCGACGATACTCCAACTTGTGGCATTAAGACTGGTAAACCGTCGCTGTAACACCTGCACCAATCGATCGCATTTGTATTTATGAACAATTGTGCAGCTATTTTATTCGCCTTTTTGTTGACACATTTAACGATCCATCACGACGAACTAGAATGGCACGAAAATTATATATAACAAATATAACGCTAAAGGCTTGGTGTTTTTTCTTTCGCAATTACGGCGAAATAAGCTAACATTCAAATCGATTTTGAAAACTCACCCGACTTGACACTTTACGTTATAGCGTGTGTTACAAACGTGTGCATTATAGTGCACCGCGGGTTGCGACCTGCCTGTTCTACGGTTTTTTGCCTTACGATGTGGAACACGATGTTTTTCTGTCTCTTCCATTTGGCAATTTTTTCGCCATCAGACATCGACAAAATTTCTCTCGAAATTCAAATTTGGCAGTCAGTGTGCTGAATAAGTCGGAATATGCAAAGATGCTATTTGCCAAAATCCCTCCCACAATGCCTCAAAGAAATACTATGCTTGCTCTTTATGTGTTCAGCATTATTCGTTATAAGTTATAAGTTATAGTGAAAACAAAACAGGAAACAGGTAATAAAGATTTAGAGGATGACAAAATCAAAGTTTAGTTTAGTAAAATACATACTAAAACTTAGCTTCAAGTGTGTATTTAGTAAGCTGAATTCATTTAAGTTATATTCAAAGTTTGTTATACGTTTGTCTCGAGGGTAGGAGCTCCATACAGTACGTACTGTACATCTTATTGCAGATCATGACTACTAAATACACTAAATACACTAAAGTTAATGTAGGTAACTATAGTTATTAAGGTTAATATACTATTTTTTTATTAATTTTTAATATGTACAGTACGTACATGTATATAAAATTTGGATGTTTTTTACCAGGTGTTTGCATTAAATAATTACTATAGGTTTCTATACTCCTCTATATGACATTTTGGTCTTACGATGCCAACCCTGGAAAAAATTAATGTCGTATGGCGTGGGTCCACTGTACCTGTATCTGCCATGATACCGATGTTGTACTACATTTTATACCTCGCACATGGTCTTTGCATTCAGTTTCTGTGGCGATAAATTGCTGATGTTATTTACTTAAATTATTTAGGGATATGGAGTTACTTGGATCAGAACAGTAGGCTTGATGACATCATACTTTATGATGGTGGATACGATTAGACGGCAGTTTCCTGACCAATTCAATCGCCCTCTTCTCGGACCATTTCTCACATCTGGTTAGTTCTATACATACCGTAAAACCTGTGTTTGAACGCCACCTTTATTTGAACGCATGTTTTCTGTTCTGGTGTTGTTTTTGTATTTAGATGCTTGCTCAATTGCTTTTCCCTGATAGGTCTTCTGAGATTTATGGTAAAAATCACATATGTCAAAAGTTATGAATGAAGTTTCATATTTATCGTGTAATTTTTTTAATCTTATAAAATATATTTGTACGTGTATATATAAATGTATAATTAAACCGCGTAATTAAAACTTTCATTTAAAACAAAAGCGATTCCTATAATATTATACATATACGTACATGTATCGCAAAAATATTAATTTAATGGTAATCTGTGTGGTCCAAAAGTTAAGTTTGAAAATCATGTAGAAATACAAGGAGATTAGTTAGATGTAGGGATAATCTATGTAGAGATATTTGAGTGACTCTTAGCGAAGCATGGCAAGACAACTTTTATTGGAAGTATTCTTGTAGGATGTGCTGCCACATTTGCCTGGTGGATTGTTTGGCCATTCGAAGTGATGAAATCTCAAATTCAAGGAGGGTATGGGGATCAGTAAGTTACATTATGGTTTAAAATGTGGTACATGTATATTGTATAATATAACAAACAAAATATGCTGTACAGTATACACTATATGTATACTGTACAGCATATTAGTACATACTCTACAATATGCAATACATAATATGCTGTACAATATACAGCACATACTCTAAAATATGCAATACATAATATGCTGTACAATATACAGTACATACTCTAAAATATGCAATACATAATATGCTGTACAGTATACAGTACATACTCGACAATATGCAATACACAATATGCTGTACAGTATACAGTACATACTCTACAATATGCAATACATAATATGTTTTACAATATACAGTACATACTCTACAATATGCAATACATAATATGCTGTACAATATACAGTACATACTCAACAATATGCAATACATAATATGCTGTAAAATATACAGTACATGCTCTACAATATGCAATACATAATATGCTGTACAATATACAGTATATACTCTACAATATGCAATACATAATATGCTGCACAGTATACAGTAAACATATACTCTACACTATGCAATACATAGTGCGCTGTACAATATACACTACATGTTATACCTGTAATATATATTGAGTTATTTTAAACTGTCTATTGTAAATTACATGTAGAATAAGTCATACCTTGATTATTATGACTCACTCTATCATTCACCAGACAAAGCTGCTGTAAGTAGTTACATATAACACTGAAACTGATGCACTATATAATGCTATGTAAATCAAATACATGTATGAACTTTTTATATGTAAAAAATACTGAACATTTTATTAACTAGAAATTCCACTGTCATACAGCCCACGACCAAAGTAATAATGGGAAAAAGAAAGGGTACTGTTGGTTGTTGAAAAAGTAGTTCTCAGGAGGAATTGACAGAGTATAATGTAAATGAGACTTGTTTGAGATGATATAAAATAAACTTGAGGGAGCTCGACTCTAAAAAGGCGCAACAGAAATAACAGAAATGTAACAGAAATAAATATTAATAAAATAAATAATTAACTATCTCAAACTTATGTTTTACAATAATAAAATAAATATTAATTCAAGCTGTAGACCTAAACTACTGTACGTAATTTAAATAACAACAGCAATAATGAAATATGTTTATTATATCTCTTATTATATTGAAATGCAATATTAAAAGTAAATGGCAAGCTGCCGTGTAATATACGATTTGAAAGTTGGTTGTTGGTTAAAATAAATATTAATTCAAGCTGTAGACCTAAACTACTGTAGCCTACGTAATTTAACTAGCAACAGCAATAATGAAATATGTTTATTATATCTCTTATTATATTGAAATGCAATATTAAAAGTAAATGGCAAGCTGCCGTGTAATATACGATTTGAAAGTTGTTTGTTGGTTAAAATAAATATTAATTCAAGCTGTAGACCTAAATTACTGTAAGTAATTAAACTAACAACAGCAATAATCAAATGTTTATTATATATCTGAAATGCAATGTTAAAAGTAAAATATATTGTAATATACAGTTTGAAAGTTGGTTGTGTTGAATGTAGAACGGTTTTGACAGCGATATGTAACAGAAATAAATATTAATAAAATAAATATTTAACTATCTCAAACTTATGTTTTACAATAATAAAATAAATATTAATTCAAGCTGTAGACCTAACCTACTGTACGCAATTTAACTAACAACAACAATAAAGAAATATGTTTATTATATGTCTGAAATGCAATATTAAAAGTTAAACGGCAAACTGATGTGTAATATACAGTTTGAAAGTTGGTCGTGTTGTGATGAATGTAGAATGGTTTTGACAGCGATATGTAACAGAGAGCAAGCGTCGGCATTTACGCGTCTGGAAGTTTTATGCAAACTGGAGTGAAATAAAGAAATATTCTTGTCATAAAAGGGCGTTGTAGTAACGCCCTACCTTGTAGATAAGATGTAAAGAAATTTGGCTGATGTTCTAGATAATTTGAAAAACCTTCGGTAATTGGACAAAAACGTAGGCTGATAAATGGTGTACCACATTTTCGAACCTGTAAATCGGTCTACGCCTCAAACAGTAGACAAACAGTACACAGTAAACAGTTCTATCTGTCGCACGGCTTTATTGGCGTTTCGTAGGTCGATCGAAACTATTAATAAACCAAGCTGTTCAAGCGTTTTGTGGCGATTTGTGGCAAGACTTTATCGTTCTATTCTCTGTTCCTCGGCGTTTCAATTTCCGGTCTTAACTTTTATTAAACCAAGCTTTTCAAGCGTTTTGTGACGATTTTCGTCCTAATAAATCTGTCTATTTATGTATAATCCGATCAAATGGGTTAGTTTTAGGAATTTGCGGTAACCTTTCAAAGGCTTGGTAACATATTTAGATAGGTTTATATGCGTTTTGTATCGTTATTATACTTAAACGACTTTACTGAAAAATACAGTCAAACATGGATAACTCGTCCACGGATAGCTCGAACGCATGGTTAATTCGAACATTTCCTTTGGTCCGTTCCCACGTAATGATAAATTGCTATAGATAACTCGAACTCAACACTGTTAATTCGAACTGTTTTTTTGCCCAACAGCTACCGAAACGGTTGTTATCGCTTTAGAAAATCACTTTATTCAAAGCCATAGAGGTAAACTTCATCTTTTCGTAATTCATAAGCGTCGTTATTACCACCATCGGCAAAATATTTTTGTCAACGACTTTTCTAAAAGTTTGGTGAAATTTGATTTATACTGCGTTACGATGAATAGCACGGGCTAGCCGGGTCACGCGCGCAAGAATTTTCGCCACGCACATACAAAACAAAAATCGTATGTTGTTTTGTATGTGCGTGGCGAAATTCCTTGAGTGCGTGACTCGGCTAGTCCGTGATGAATAGTTTTCCGACGTTGATTCCGTGTTGAATCAACGTCGGAATGTTGAATGTTTAAAACGTCTTAAAAAATGTTGTAATTAAACGTATACGTTGTCTGAGCTACAAAAAACTATTCATCGTTTGACCTAAACACAGAATACGTGTGTACATTCAATAAGTATCTATTAAAAAAGCGTGAGTGATATAGAATGTACCGTAAAACCTCGTAAAACTTCTAATTGAACTGCCTCGGAGTGTTGCTCTTAACGAATCCCAGGTAAAGTAAGGTAATCTGCATAAACTTCAAGAAAAAACGGCAAAATTGATCGTGGGTAAAACCCCAAAAGAAAAAAATGTCTTTTCTTTTGAGCATTTCAACAACGATCAAGTTTTGCCAATGTCAATCTGAAAAACGTCCTGGCAATAACATCACCTCAAACAACAAACCAATCTCAAGTGATAGAAAAATCTCTATACTTTTTCATGAAAACGTTTTAAACTTTACATTAGAAGCATTTAATTTGAAACAAGCCATTTGTGCTTTTGATTTATATTATAGTTTGTATATGTACATGTATCTACTAATAAATAAGTAAATATATGGACTTGTGACAGTGCTCTGATAACTTGAATGCTCTGATAATTCGAACACTTTTGCTCGGTCCCTTGAAGTTCGAGTTATCCATGTTTGACTGTAGTTAAATTTGTTGATAGGATTTCGTTGCAAGGGTTTGGTGACGGCCGTTAACGGATAATTTTTCGGGAGTTGTTTGCACATGTGCATTTATCATAATTCTCCCAATCAATCGTTTCACTCTTGTTTGGTCATGGGATAATTCTCCCAATCAATCGTTTCACTCTTGTTTGGTCGTGGGATTAGTAATAAAATAGTATATTAACCTTAGTAACTATAGTTACCTACAGTAACTTTAGTATATATAGTGTATTTATTGCTTATAATATGCATTAAAATGTAACGTTGCGATGTGCTATGCGCAGTATGTACCATAGGGAGCTCTTACCTTCAAGACAGACGTACAAATAACAAACTTTGAATTCACTTTAAATTAGTACTAAACACTTACTAAACACACACTTAAAGCTAAGTTTTAATTTGTATTTTTATCTATTTCACTGAATTTCAACTTTCTATCCCAAACACGTTAACATCTATTATTTTTGATTTTGTTTTTAATATAATTTTAGCGGATTTCATTAAAACCTTTTTCAACCTAATTCGGCAAGAAAGCCCAAACAATGCTGTTTTTGTAATGAAATGGATTTTACTTAGCAGGTTAAGAGAAGTTGTTTGACCACTGATCTTCTGCTTGGAGGGATTGCTATGCCATCTTTGCTCCTGGTTTAAGGGGTTTAAAGGTTTATTATCGTTTTACACATGAGAATTGCTGAATTGAGAGAAGTCGGTCATCGTGTCTCTTTCAGGCATTGTGAAAATGTTTTCGGTGAACAGCATTTCCGCGTCTTTGTTATTTTGACGTATGTAATAAGCACACAGACTGCCAAATTTGAATTCAGGTGAAAATTTTGTTTCGTATGGCGAAACAAGATTCATATGGTAAGGTGAAAAAACCATCATGTTCCACTTCATATGGTAAAAAAATCATTTATCAGAGTAATTGTATCCTGAAGATGCACTGTACCATGGAATAAATTTATCACCTACTTGGGATACATGCCAATCTTTCACGGCTTCACGTTAAACACTGCAGCTAGCTTTATGTATAAAGCCAAACCAGAAGAAAAATGCATGCCCGTAAGTGAAGAAAAATGCTCAAACTCGTATAGCCAACAAGACTATTGCAATCAGTATAGATCTGTTGTACATGTAGGACTGCAGTCAGTACGGTATAAATTACACAAAAATAAACACAGTAAACATAAATAGCACAGTTCACAGAAATAAACACAGTAAACATAAATAGCACAGTTCACAGAAATAAACACAGTAAACATAAATAGCACAGTTCACAGAAATAAACACAGTAAACATAAATAGCACAGTTCACAAAAATAAACACAGTTAACATAAATAGCACAGTTCACAGAAATAAACACAGTAAACATAAATAGCACAGTTCACAGAAATAAACACAGTAAACATAAATAGCACAGTTCACAGAAATAAACACAGTAAACATAAATAGCACAGTTCACAGAAATAAACACAGTAAACATAATAGCACAGTTCACAGAAATAAACACAGTAAACATAAATAGCACAGTTCACAAAAATAAACACAGTTAACATAGATAGCGCAATACACAGAAATAAACACAGTAAACATAAATAGCGCAGTACACAGAAATAAACAACTTTGTTTAAAAGTTAGAATGATAAATGTTGAATATGTTGATTAAAAGTATATTTTCTGTACAAAACCTTCTATTACCTGTTCATCCAGCTAGTAATGATATACATTATAAGAACTATGGAGATAGTTCACTTTCAGTAATTGTAGATTATACTTATAACAGCAGTCATCTATGCGACTACAAACGAATGATCTACGCCGTTGTCTGTAATTTCTTGTACTTTTACAAATATTTATCTATGAATGTGTAGTTGTAAAGTAGTGACAATAAAAAGCAAACAATATTGCTTATAAAACTGTAGCAGGCAGCAAAAAAATGAAACACCCCCGAAGGAGGATTGTTTAGATAAGTATGTGGCTTGAACCAGCTTCTTGAAAGAAAGCAGATTAACTGAAAAGTGTGTATTTATAAACATATCTAAACAATGAAAGTTTGAAGGCTGGGTAAGTCATTGGAACAAATGCAGTGCTATCTCATTCACTAAAGAAAGGTACCCGTTTCCTTCTCTGTAGCACATCATCCTCATCAGGAACAGACATTAAGCCATGCAGTTACCATAAGCAACCTGCGGCCCTGTTTTTTCAGACTAGCAAAAATCAAGTTCACAACAGTATTAAAACAGAAGATGCGATTACTATTATTATTTTAACACTATTTCCTGAAAATTAAAATTATGAGTGAATCTTTAAAATTAACTAACATGAAGAGTAAAGATTAACTGAAAACAACAGAAAGAGCTAACAGTGATCATGGTTTGTACTACTATATATTACACATATAGTATACATGTATTTGCATATTGTACATTGTACTTATTGTATACTGCATATTGCCCATTGTACATATTGCACATATTTTATAATGCATATTGTACATATTCTATAATGCATATTGTATACTGCATATTGTACATTGTACTTATTGTATATTGCACATATTGTATTTTGCATATTGTACATATTTTATAATGCATATTGTACATATTCTATAATGAATATTGTATACTGCATATTGTACATTGTACTTATTGTATATTGCATATTGTATAATGCATATTGTACATATTCTATAATAAATATTGTATACTGCATATTGTACATATTCTATAATGAATATTGTATACTGCATATTGTACATGTATTGTTTACTACATATTGTTTACTAGCCGAATGCCTGGCCTTGTACAAGTAATAGAATAATAACCTAATGGATTTGAGTAACTTACCTGGAAAGCTAAATCTTTACCGGTGAAATTAATTTGTTTTTTATTTCATGTTGTATAATGACTGTACATGGATACTGTACAAGGTACAGGACATGCTTGCTCTACCATCTGTAGTACACAAATACTGTGTGGTAGTGAACTGTTGGCCGTCCATATTTCTCTATACTGCTTTACAAATATCCTCATTATTATCCATTATTTGGTTAATGTTTACAGTAGTACCCACAGCTAACATAACTACTAGCTAACCTACCTCTAGTACACACAGCTAACATAACTACTAGCTAACATACCTCTAGTACACACAGCTAACATAACTACGAGCTAACATACCTCTAGTACACACAGCTAACATAACTACTAGCTAACATACCTCTAGTACACACAGCTAACATAACTACTAGCTAACATACCTCTAGTACACACAGCTAACATAACTACTAGCTAACATACCTCTAGTACACACAGCTAACATAACTACTAGCTAACATACCTCTAGTACACACAGCTAACATAACTACTAGCTAACATACCTCTAGTACACACAGCTAACATAACTACTAGCTAACATACCTCTAGTGCACACAGCTAACATAACTACTAGCTAACATACCTCTAGTACACACAGCTAACATAACTACTAGCTAACATACCTCTAGTACACACAGCTAACATAACTACTAGCTGGCATAACTCTAGTAAACACAGCTAACATAACTACTAGCTAACATACCTCTAGTACACACAGCTAACATAACTACTGGCTAACATACGGCTTAGAATTGCCCGTTATACATTGCAATTTTCAGTAAAACCCGTGCATCTACCAAGTTGTGAGCTATTTCTATGGTTCTGTACAGGAAACTGAGTTTGGTGCAGCGCCTGCAGTTCACCATCAAGGAACGTGGTGGGCTCTTGGGCCTCTATCGAGGAATTGGGCCAGGAACTATTAGAAGTTTCCTGGCGAATGGAACAAGTATGATTGTTATGGTAAATGCCCAGAAGCAAATAACGAAGAGGGGCTGGCGAGAAAATGGTGTAACACTAGATGAGGAAAGCTAAAGCTATTGCTTACTCTTTTTGTTCCTCCATTTAACCGTCATGCAGTATTCCATGCATATCAACAGCTACGCTTAATCTCTCTCCTCTCATTCAGTTTATTATCATTTTTGTTATCTATGAGTCTATGCCACTCTTTATATCGACCCCCGCGAAGAGCTTAGTGATGCTTTATTCTTTTTGAGTTTACACTTACATATCTTTTGAATGCAAACAGTTTTAGAAATGTATTTTCATGCTCAATGATTTGTATATATTTTTGTAAGATATTTATTGTCCTGGTGGGGGTGCCAGAGCTAATTTGCTTCCCTGAATCTCACTTTCACTAAACTAATTGATGGAAGACTTGCCGTGAGGTCGATCTGTATTATATATATACATTATAATACATTATGTTCATGATGAGATTTGTACAAGCAGTTGTGTATACGCTTGTACCAATAATGTATATAAAAATATTGTATTTGTACAAATGACTGAGTCACTTCATGCCTCTCTGCAATCGCTCCCAAGCTTGAGCTCTAAACTTGCCTTTGCTTGGTACGGATCTGGATGATGAAGTGTTAAAAGAAGGGAATCTTGACTCATCTCGCTCACCCGAATGAGGGTTGGTTCTCGTGTGGTTGGTAATGAGTCGAGCCCTATTGTAGGGATGGAATCTGCAAGTGAGAATGATGTTTGGAATTATAACATCTGTAGCCACACGATTTAAAAATCACAATGGATATCTAGACTTCACATATCCATTTTTAAATCGTATTAGATGTTTACCTTTGATGTAAGCCAATAGAATCCATTACTGAACAAACAATTATAATGAAAAGCTAATACTTGCCATATTTTGGTTTACAAAAAGTTAAAACAGCAACTAATGAGATTTCCTTTCGGTTCAATTGACATATCAGAGAGCGTATTAGTTTCTAGAAAAAGCAGGGCTGTCAGTGCTCTTTATAGATTACCGTTCACATGATGTCATGCTGCGGGCGAATTGAGACTATAATCATTCAAACACACTGTTTACATAAATTTAAAACACAGACAATTATCTTGCTAATTGAATGTCCAGGGCCAAATGGTGACATTTTTCTGTCAATAATATGCGATGAAGCTGGAATTCAGTCTATACGTAGAGCGCGCATACAATGAAGTCGGTAACATCTGACAGGAGATGACCTGAACCGACATGCACCAACTCTTGGTCTAACTTATGGCACAACGATGCCGGTGTTACAACATAAGCCCTCACCGATTGCATGAGATGTTAGCTGCATACCAACTAGTTGCAAACCTGCTCCAAAAAAGCTCAATTTAATTCTTGTGCAACAGGACTAAACCATTTGCCATATTCAGGATTTGATGTTAAACAAACCTTGAAAATTGATCTACCGTATGTCTCCGTATATAAGCCTAACTTGCATTAAGATCAACCCTAGAGAAACAGTCCTGAAGTCAGGGAATTTAAAAGAATTAGCATATATGCCGACCCTATAAGTCGTGACACACCACGCGTATCTATCAAAGTAAAAGGTGATGGAAATGGAGTGGCTTTTGCAGGCTTATTACAAAACGTTTCTGATCCATGAATAGTTGAACACTGTTACTAGCCTATCATATATATCTTCACTTAATTGAAAAGAAACAATCACCGTAAAGCCTATAATTGAATGCCACCTCTAATTGAATGCCACCTCTAATTGAATGCCACCTCTAATTGAATGCCACCTCTAATTGAACGGCATCTCTATTTGACGGCCACTTTGACATTCTGTGATCTTTAGGAATTCATAATGACGAGTGATCGGTAAAAAAGTGTCCACAAAACCATACTAATAATGACCTGGTTACATCAATAACAATTAATTTTTTCGTTGTCAACTCCAAAGCTTTTCATTTTTTTCGTTAAAACTCTAAGCAACACCATAGAAATAAGCAGTAACTGTATCAGGCTAGTAGTAGTTCTCTGTTTAAAGCGGTCTTGATACCTCAACATATATTAAAACGGTTTACAATTATGATGGTATATGAACTACTAGGTTTAGGCTAAAGGTTCTCTTAACACGCATGCGGCTAAAAGTTTATTAATTTTTGTGCGAAATGCAACGCATAAAAGTTTTGCACAACTAAAAAAATTGTTTGATCGCTAATATCGACTAGTTCAGCAGCGCAGAAGAAAAGTTGAGATCAGAAGACATTGTAGAAGGTACAAAAAGGCCAGAAGATGATCGTTCCATTGAAAGCAACAATCAGAACGCAACTGGTTGAGCAAACATTACAAGTATTTTGTTTGTTTCCAAAATGTTAATTTTTGTTTCTGCATGTATTATAAGTTAGGTTCGTTTATGTCACTTGTTCTTGAATATATATTTGTGGCATTTGACAGATTATCGTTATATAACTGATAAATTTGCAGATTTATAGTATTTTATTTAATAGTATCATTGTGGTAATCTAATCTTATAATGAATCGACGCTCGTAACTCCTTTTCTATTGCACATAAAAAGCCGGTTTTGGCTGCAAACTGTAGCCAACATATCGATGAGTGCAATGAGGTTTTATGCACCATTGTTAAATATAGTTATAAAATAAAACTGCCTTCAAATTTAGAATGAAATAAAAAATTGAATGCTCCACCAAATTGCAAAGCAAGACACAGACTATAATATAATCACAGGTTAATTGCAAGCATTAGATATCAACAGGTAGAAATATTTTTTGGCTTCCCAATACATATTTATTAAGAGATTTTTGACAATTTGCAGGTAAGTTAGAAGATTTATTGCATCCAAAAAAGTTAATGTCGCGCCACCTGAAGAAGAGGGTTAAATTTATCTTTCCGAAATTCTGACGAGCCATTTGCAAAATACAACACCAACGGCCATTTGAACGCCACCTCTATTTGAACGCCACCTCTATTTGACCGCCACTATAGAAAAAGGGTTGAAAAATAGAGTGCCATGGCATTCCAATAGTGTTTCCGGTATCTGTTTGAGTTGAGCCAATGGAAAACATGTTTGCATTTCCCGCTGACCTTAGTTTCGCTATGCAAAAATAATTTATATAACTATTTCGTTTTCGCGATGATCAGGCGCATTACAGTTACGTAGGTTTCACAAATTGTAGATCAATGGACTCCTGATGATTGGACTCCTGGCGGGCACTGGTAATAGTGACAGTATATATTTTCAATAGTAATAATAATGTCGTAAGCTATAGTAATAGTAGTAACTCGTCTGACTCGGAACATGCTTAACTTGTCAACCACGATAGTATGAAGAGCACAAAAAGTGTGTTTGGATTCTGCAACACATTTCTGGCCTTTTTATGGCATCAGATGATGTAAAATTTTATGCTAATTAATTTGGTCCAATGTTATGACAACTTATATGCGCTAATGTTAAATATTTGGTTTTACCGAATATTCAAGTGTCTCTGAAAAATTTATTTGGTAGCGAAAGAGTTAATGGTAGTGATAAGACCATTATTGTTGTTCTATTTCTATCTTCATCTTCTATATATATATATATATATATATATATACAGTGAAACATGGATAACTCACCCTTGGATATAGCGAACACATGGTTAACTCGAATGGATTTGCTTGGTCCGTTCCCACGCAATGATAAATGGCTCTATATAACTCGAACTCAACACTGTTAATTCGAACTGTTTTTTGCCCAACAGCTACCGAAACGGTTGTTATCGCTTTAGAAAATCACTTTATTCCAAGCCATAGAGGTAAACCTCAACTTTTCGTAATTCATAAGCGTCGTTATTACCACCATCGGCAAAATATTTTTGTCAACGACTTTTCTAAAGGTTTGGTGAAATTTTATTTATACCAAACATCCGCGTAGTGATCGCCCTTCGGAAGCGAGGTAAAGTGAGGTAATCTTTGCATAAACTTCAAGAAAAATCTGCAAACTTGATCGTGGGTAAAACGCTCAAAAGAAAAAGATGTCTTTTCTTTTCAGCATGTCAACAACGATCAAGTTTTGCCAACGTCAATCTAAAAAACGTCCTGGCAATAACATCACCTCAAACAACGAACCAATCTCAAGTGATAGAAAAATCTCTATACTTTTTGATGAAACTGTTTTAAACTTTACATTAGAAGCATTTAATTTGAAACAAGCCATTTGTGCTTTTGCTTTATATTATAGTTTGTATATGTACTGATGTCTTTTCTTTTTAGCATTTCAACGACGATCAAGTTTTGCCAATGTCAATCTAAAAAACGTCCTGGTAATAACAACACCTCAAACAACGAACCAATCTCAAGTGATAGAAAAATCTCTATACTTTTTGATAAAAACGTTTTAAACTTTACATTAGAAGCATTTAATTTGAAACAAGACATCTGTGCTTTTGATTTATATTATAGATTGTATATGTACATGTATCTCCTGATAAATAAGTAAATACATGGACTTGTGACAGTGCTCTGATAACTTGAACGCTCTGATAATTCGAACACTTTTGCTCGGTCCCTTGAAGTTTGAGTTATCCAAGTTTCACTGTGTATATATATATATATATATATATATATATATATATATATACAGTGAAACATGGATAACTCGCCCTCGGATATATCGAACACATGGTTAACTCGAATGGATTTGCTTGGTCCGTTCCCACGCAATGATAAATGGCTCTATATAACTTGACCTCAGCACCGTTAACTCGAACAGTTTTTTGCCGAATTCACAAACGTGGTTTCCGTTCAATTTATTTTGAAGGAGTTTCCACTAGTCGCGGAGCTGAGACTACTCTGCTTTCTCAACGAAAGCGCTTTTTATACGCGTATAGTGTACATATAATTTCCCCCCGTACCGTATAATGGAACCGAAAAAGAAATCGTATAAAAATGATTAATAGGGTCGCTAAGACGTTAGCTTAGTTACGGCCAAGCTATAAACGTTAGAAGGTATTAGCGATAAAAATTTAATAAAGATAGACACAGCATGCAAAATACATATTGTAACAGTGATTATATGCGGATACATAAAGATAAAATGTCACAAATAGGCTCGTGGCTTGGCGTCCGCTACAACAGACATCCACTTTACGATGGCATCACGCAAGCAAAGAAAAGCGTGGAAACCTTCTGACAAACTTAAAGTACTTGAGGAAATCGAAGCAGGACAAAAGCTATCAGCATTACCAAAAAGAGAAGATTTTCGAAAAAGTACAGTGTCAACATGGATTAAACAAAAAGAAAGAATAAGATCGTTATGTGACCGAAATTCATCAAGGCTAAGAGATCGTTCAACGTCGCACGATGATTTGGATGGTGTATTATTGACTTGGTTTAGACAAGTGCGTAGTGAAGGCGTACCTATCGATGGGCCAATTTTGTTAGAAAAGGCTAACAAGTTTTTAAGGACTATAATAACTGTTTAAAATCTATTTCTACAATAAGTCACACTGTTGATCTTTGTCAAAAAATACCTTGTCACAGAATACACTGGATAGTTTTTTTAAATGAAACAACTGATCAGATGTAAAGCATGCTTTTTTGCATTGGTCATAAATGTTTACTTATGTCCAGTTTTAAAAATTATCAGAAAGAATAGATATTTTTCTATTGGGCTGAGATTTGTTTGCAGTTTTAGGTGATGTGACTGACAAGACGTTTTAAGATTAAAATTGGCAAAATTGATCTCGAGTAAAACACTCAGAAGAAAAAATGTCTTCTGAGCGTTTTAACCGCGATTAGGTTTTGCCAATTTTAATCTGAAAAAGTTCTGGCAGTCACATCACCTAAAACAACACACAAATCTCAAGTGTATAAAAATATCTATACTTTCTGATAAATACTTTAAAACTCTTCATCAGATGCCCTTTAACTTACAACAAACAACCTATACTTTAGTTTTACATATAGGCTACATGTAGTTTGTATATGTATCTACTGATAAATACATTCACTTGTGACTGTGCTCTGATAACTTGAACGCTCTGATAACTCAAACACTTTCCCTCGGTCCCGTGAAGTTTGAGTTATCCATGTTTCACTGTATATATATATATATATATAGAAAATATATATAAATATATCACATATATTGTGATATATTTATATATCACTGAGATATATACGCTGATATTTATATATATCACACACTGAGATATATATAAATCTCAGTGTGTGTCGTTCGTGTGTCCAGTTAGAGTGATAAAGTTTTGGAAACAAAAAATCTGCTTCGCACTGAAATTGAACTTAGAGCCTCCAGTTCTACAGACCGACGTGCTATCCGTTACACTGCGCATCCAACTGGCCATACTAATGAATAGTCCTAATTGTGCACATATGTAGTACTAATTACACCGGTTAAAATACGCACACACTTGCAGAAAATACTAGTGGTTACTACAAACATGCTTAAGATCATGATTGCATGAGAGATCATTACGCATAACAATAACAGTAACATAACAATTATAAGCACACTTATAAGCACAAGCTAGCTTCGGACGGACGGACACAACTCTTATTATAGTAACGATTTAGACTAGCTTAAGTTACTCAAATTCATTGGGTAAAGAAAGCTTAGCCAATGGCAACTACATTACCTGCAACTGTTTATAAACCGTTTTAAATCTTGAATGAATGTGTAGCATAGGAAGAAATGCTTTTCAACCATTTGTTTTAGCTATGCTTTGAGCTTTCAGATATTCGAATTATGCATTGGCCAGACATACCTAAATAAACACCTTCATTTAAAAGTTAGAAAAATATAAAAATAATATAAATATAAAAATTATATTTAAAAATTATTATTTATATTTAGTCTAGCTTAAGTTACTCAAATTTATTAGGTAAAGAAAATTAGCCAATGTCAACTACTACATTACCTGCCACTGTTTATAAGTCGGAATAAATGTGTAGCATAAGAAGTGAGAAATGTTTTTCAACAATCTGTTTTAGCTATGCCTCGAGCTTTCAGATATTTGAATTATGGATTGGTCGGACCCACCTAAATAAACACCTTCATTTAAAAGTTAGAATGGTAACTGTTGTATATGTTGGTTAAAAATAAGATTTCTGCGCAAAAGCTTTTTTATTCCCCGTGCAACGCCGAGTATCTAGTTTATTCATAAAGTTGAGTTAACAAAGGTTCGAGTTGTAGTTGTTGAAATTATGTTAGTATAATGCCATTTCGTTTGCTTTTAATCAGAGTTACGCACGTATAAGCCAGACTCCTTAGTTTGGTAAATCTTTTTGCATTTATAATCAGCTTTTATACAGGGATATACAGTAACTTATTGCTTAAATACTCACCGCGGATCAGATATTTCACTTGCTTGACTCGCTCTTGGAAAGCTTGTTTGTAGGCTTCCTCTTTCCTGAATATAAACATATCAGTTGTACATGGAGTAACTGTTCAGACCTAACAACTCACAGCTTGGTAAAGAAAATGTTTATGCTGCCCAGGCGAGTAACTAATACTAGCCTATGCATAGCTTAACAAATAACTACTAACAACAGAAGGTCATCACAATGTGGTTGCTACAAAAATATGTGCAGAAGTTGAAACAAAAATTCAACACTTCGTTGAATATGGCTGGGGAGTCCGCAGCCATATTTAGCACTGACAGGACTTAATAAATAGGAGTAGAAGCTGATAGTATAATAGTGTATTGCACATCACAGGCCATTTGTGTATTGCACGTCACAGGCCATTTGTGTATTGCACGTCACAGGCCATTTGTGTATTGCACGTCACAGGCCATTTGTGTATTGCACGTCACAGGCCATTTGCGTATTGCACATCACAGGCCATTTGTGTATTGCACATCACAGGCCATTTGTGTATTGCACGTCACAGGCCATTTGTGTATTGCACGTCACAGGCCATTTGTGTATTGCACATCACAGGCCATTTGTGTATTGCACATCACAGGCCATTTGTGTATTGCACATCACAGGCCATTTGTGTATTGCACATCACAGGCCATTTGTGTATTGCACATCACAGGCCATTTGGACTAAACTCTAAAATTCTAAATGTAAATTTATGACCAATGGTAAGTTTATGACCAATGGTACGTTTATAACAAATGGTACGTTTATAACCAATGGTACATTTATAACCAATAGTACGTTTATAACAAATGATATGTTTATAACCAATGGTACGTTTATAACAAATGGTACGTTTATAACAAATGGTAAGTTTATGACCAATGGTAAGTTTATGACTAATGGTAAGTTTATGACCAATGGTAAGTTTATGATCAGTGGTATGTTTATGACCAATGGTAAGTTTATGACCAATAGTAAGTTTATAATCAATGGTAAGTTTATGACCAATAGTCAGTTTATGACCAGTGGTAAGTTTATGACCAATGATAAGTTTATGATCAGTGGTATGTTTATGACCAATGGTAAGTTTATGACCAATGGTAAGTTTATGACTAATGGTAAGTTTATAATCAATGGTAAGTTTATGACCAATGGTAAGTTTATGACCAATAGTCAGTTTATAATCAATGGTAAGTTTATGACCAATAGTCAGTTTATAATCAATGGTATGTTTATGACCAATGGTAAGTTTATGACCAATGGTAAGTTTATGACCAATGGTAAGTTTATGACCAATAGTCAGTTTATAATCAATGGTAAGTTTATGACCAATGGTAAGTTTATGACCAATGGTAAGTTTATAATCAATGGTAAGTTTATGACTAATGGTAAGTTTATAATCAATGGTAAGTTTATGACCAATGGTCAGTTTATGACCAGTGGTAAGTTTATGACCAATAGTCAGTTTATAATCAATGGTAAGTTTATGACCAATAGTCAGTTTATAATCAATGGTAAGTTTATGACTAATGGTAAGTTTATAATCAATGGTCAGTTTATGACCAGTGGTAAGTTTATGACCAATAGTCAGTTTATAATCAATGGTAAGTTTATGACCAATAGTCAGTTTATAATCAATGGTAAGTTTATGACTAATGGTAAGTTTATAATCAATGGTAAGTTTATGACCAGTGGTAAGTTTATGACCAGTGGTAAGTTTATGACCAATGGTAAGTTTATGACCAATGGTAAGTTTATAACCAGTGGTAAGTTTATGATCAATGGTAAGTTTATAACAAATGGCAAGTTTATAATCAATGGTAAGTTTATGACCAATGGTAAGTTTATGACCAATGGTAAGTTTATGACTAATGGTAAGTTTATGACCAATGGTAAGTTTATGACCAATGGTAAGTTTATGACCAATGGTAAGTTTATAACCAGTGGTAAGTTTATGATCAATGGTAAGTTTATAACAAATGGCAAGTTTATAATCAATGGTAAGTTTATGACCAGTGGTAAGTTTATGACCAGTGGTAAGTTTATGACCAATGGTAAGTTTATGACCAATGGTAAGTTTATAACCAGTGGTAAGTTTATGATCAATGGTAAGTTTATAACAAATGGCAAGTTTATAATCAATGGTAAGTTTATGACCAATGGTAAGTTTATGACCAATGGTAAGTTTATGACTAATGGTAAGTTTATGACCAATGGTAAGTTTATGACTAATGGTAAGTTTATGACCAATGGTAAGTTTATGACCAGTGGTAAGTTTATGACCAGTGGTAAGTTTATGACCAATGGTAAGTTTATGACCAATGGTAAGTTTATGACCAATGGTAAGTTTATGACTAATGGTAAGTTTATAACCAGTGGTAAGTTTATGATCAATGGTAAGTTTATAACAAATGGCAAGTTTATAATCAATGGTAAGTTTATGACCAGTGGTAAGTTTATGACCAGTGGTAAGTTTATGACCAATGGTAAGTTTATGACCAATGGTAAGTTTATAACCAGTGGTAAGTTTATGATCAATGGTAAGTTTATAACAAATGGCAAGTTTATAATCAATGGTAAGTTTATGACCAATGGTAAGTTTATGACCAATGGTAAGTTTATGACTAATGGTAAGTTTATGACCAATGGTAAGTTTATGACTAATGGTAAGTTTATGACCAATGGTAAGTTTATGACCAGTGGTAAGTTTATGGCCAATGGTAAGTTTATGACCAATGGTAAGTATATAACAAATGGCAAGTTTATAATCAATGGTAAGTTTATGACTAATGGTAAGTTTATGACCGATGGTAAGTTTATGACCAATGGTAAGTTTATAACAAATGGCAAGTTTATAATCAATGGTAAGTTCATGACCAATGGTAAGTTTATGACCAGTGGTAAGTTTATGGCCAATGGTAAGTTTATGACCAATGGTAAGTATATAACAAATGGCAAGTTTATAATCAATGGTAAGTTTATAACCAATGGTAAGTTTATGACCAATGGTAAGTTTATAACCGATGGTAAGTTTATGACCAATGGTAAGTTTATGACCAATGGTAAGTTTATAACCGATGGTAAGTTTATGACCAATGGTAAGTTTATAACAAATGGCAAGTTTATAATCAATGGTAAGTTCATGACCAATGGTAAGTTTATAACAAATGGTATGTTTATAATCAATGGTAAGTTCATGACCAATGGTAAGTTTATGACCAATAGTCAGTTTATAATCAATGGTAAGTTTATGACTAATGGTAAGTTTATAATCAATGGTAAGTTTATGACCAATAGTCAGTTTATAATCAATGGTAAGTTTATGACTAATGGTAAGTTTATAATCAATGGTAAGTTTATGACCAGTGGTAAGTTTATGACCAGTGGTAAGTTTATGACCAATGGTAAGTTTATGACCAATGGTAAGTTTATAACCGATGGTAAGTTTATGACCAATGGTAAGTTTATAACAAATGGCAAGTTTATAATCAATGGTAAGTTCATGACCAATGGTAAGTTTATAACAAATGGTATGTTTATAATCAATGGTAAGTTCATGACCAATGGTAAGTTTATGACCAATAGTCAGTTTATAATCAATGGTAAGTTTATGACTAATGGTAAGTTTATAATCAATGGTAAGTTTATGACCAATAGTCAGTTTATAATCAATGGTAAGTTTATGACTAATGGTAAGTTTATAATCAATGGTAAGTTTATGACCAGTGGTAAGTTTATGACCAGTGGTAAGTTTATGACCAATGGTAAGTTTATAATCAATGGTAAGTTTATGACTAATGGTAAGTTTATAATCAATGGTAAGTTTATGACCAATGGTCAGTTTATGACCAGTGGTAAGTTTATGACCAATAGTCAGTTTATAATCAATGGTAAGTTTATGACTAATGGTAAGTTTATGACCAATGGTAAGTTTATGACCAGTGGTAAGTTTATGACCAATAGTCAGTTTATAATCAATGGTAAGTTTATAACAAATGGCAAGTTTATAATCAATGGTAAGTTTATGACCAATGGTAAGTTTATGACCAATGGTAAGTTTATGACTAATGGTAAGTTTATGACCAATGGTAAGTTTATGACCAATGGTAAGTTTATGGCCAATGGTAAGTTTATGACCAATGGTAAGTTTATGACCAGTGGTAAGTTTATGGCCAATGGTAAGTTTATGACCAATGGTAAGTTTATGACCAATAGTCAGTTTATAATCAATGGTAAGTTTATAACAAATGGCAAGTTTATAATCAATGGTAAGTTTATGACTAATGGTAAGTTTATGACCAATGGTAAGTTTATGACCAGTGGTAAGTTTATGGCCAATGGTAAGTTTATGACCAGTGGTAAGTTTATGACCAATAGTCAGTTTATAATCAATGGTAAGTTTATAACAAATGGCAAGTTTATAATCAATGGTAAGTTTATGACTAATGGTAAGTTTATGACCAATGGTAAGTTTATGACTAATGGTAAGTTTATGACCAATGGTAAGTTTATGACCAATAGTAAGTTTATGACCAGTGGTAAGTTTATGGCCAATGGTAAGTTTATAATCAGTGGTAAGTTTATGATCAATGGTAAGTTTATAATCAATGGTAAGTTTATGACCAGTGGTAAGTTTATGACCAATGGTAAGTTTATGACTAATGGTAAGTTTATGACCAATGGTAAGTTTATGACCAATAGTAAGTTTATGACCAGTGGTAAGTTTATGGCCAATAGTCAGTTTATAATCAATGGTAAGTTTATGACCAATGGTAAGTTTATGACCAATGGTAAGTTTATGATCAATGGTAAGTTTATAATCAATGGTAAGTTTATGACCAATGGTAAGTTTATGACCAATGGTAAGTTTATGACCAGTGGTAAGTTTATAATGAATAGTAAGTTTATAATCAATGGTAAGTTTATGACCAATGGTAAGTTCATGGCCAATGGTAAGTTTATGACCGATGGGCAAATTGAGAAGGACGATTGCAGCATCAACAGTCTGCAACACATTTTTGGCGACCTGAACTTGAGTAGTGCACAAATTCACATCTAAAATACCATGAAAAGAAAACAGATATGATCGCACTAGAGCAAGTCCACAGGCCGATCAGAAGCAATTGATCAGAGAAGACAGAGCAAAGCATACTCATTACAAAGAAGATTAAGCTCTTGATGGTCTTGACCCTACCAATGGTCATAGGAGCCATATTTTTTGCTATCAATCAGCCAATAGACACCTGCTCTACGAATCTAGCCTGTCTGCTAGCATTGCTTGGTAGATGAGCGTCAAAAAGAAGATCATCAAATAAAAGACAAGTTTTCACCGTGGCACTTGCAAACTCTAGCAACTAAGACAGATGAGCAGTGCTTTAGATGTACTTGTCCACCTCTCATCGATTTATTGACAAAGAGGTAATGACTAGAATGATGCTTGAGAATGGAAGGACGGCTGTCAGTGAACTTACAACATTGCAACGGGTTCTATCTGTTCTAAACAAAGGTAAATACACCTGCTGAATAAGTCTTAAGTATACATTTAACTTCTTACGTAAAATAGTAAAATTGTTACACAAAATTATCAAATATACATACATTTGGAACTCCGTATCCGATTCAGTAAAAATAATTTATCTATTACAAGAGTTCAATTTATTAAACACAACTGTTCGATAAAGAAATTTGATTTCATAAAAGAGAGACTGGAAAATATTTTCAAGCGATTATAGAGAAAAGATATGAAGAAAAAACTGACAAGCCTACTTCAACCAAAAAATATAGCAACAAGTATGTTGTGACTGTAAAATGGTAATAGATCTATGGTTTATTCTCTATAATAATATGTAGAGGCTGATGCTATCATGTCTCGGTAGGTTTTACAAGAAACTTAGGTATTTGATGTGTTAAAAATATCAACTATTCATGTGAAAAGGAATATTGGTAGCAGGAAAGAATGTTTTCACAACATTATAAATATTAGCAGCTAACAGCTAGTCATTGCAGCCAATAAACCAACATTGTGATGACCATCTATTAGCAACATTATTGTCTGCAAATAAGTTTAATTAGAAAAATAGCTTTTTATTTCTTCAGCATCAACATGTTCAAGTATTTTAAACAGCTACAGGGTAATTGATCAGAATTACTAAACACATTCATATCTACACCAATTTAACTGTCCATTGAATAGACAAAAATCTTACAAACCTGAACATTGCTCAGTAACAGAAGGTTTTAATCATATTTCATGCTCTGCACATTGAAAGATTGGTGGTGAGCAAAAATCAGCTTTCAATGTCGAGACTGTAGCACATGTGGACCAAGTATACATCCGAAAATGTGAGAGAACTCGCAGGGATTACTTACTCGCTCTTTACTTCCTGAAGTACTTGAAGGTGCAGTGTTCCAATACGGGTCCATACTGCTTTGCTGACTGCATGCCTGAAGTGCTGCCGGTATATCAAAGAGGCCACGCTTATCTTTAACAGGAACATCAATTTTTCGTCCAAGACGTTCTGTGATATTCATTCCTTTGCTATTATGTTCTTTTGTTGGCATGATAAACGCAGTTAATGCGTCATTAAATGATATGTCACTCGACTCTACTTTCTTTGCTAAGTCAATCAAGCGATTGGCTTGCAGTTGAGGTTCAGAGATTTCCTGAGTCTGAGATAATGTATTCAGATTATACTTGTCATAACAGGGCTCCTCCTCAGCCATATGCAAGGTTCCGTACCCGGGATATGTGTCATCATTCACTGAAAGGTTCACATGATCTTGGCCATGTAAATGATCAATTATTGTAGACTTAGCCGGTAAAGTTAGAAATCTTTGGTCTTTTTTCTCAGTGCATAGCAATGTTCTTTCCTGTTTTTTAACGCTCTGGCTATATATCGATGGATTAACATCAGGGCAGTGACTCTGCTGCTCTATAGTAGGTGTAGGCAAAATACCGGATCTTGTGTTGCTGTTCCGTAAACTTTTCAAACTGTGCAGAACCGACTCCTCAATGGCGCATGTGTCCGCAACACTTGTAGTTATTTTCGTAGATTCCACATGAGGACTTGTTTTGATACGCTTAGCAGCTGAGCCAACCTGGTCTGAATGGGTTGTGCTCATCGCATAATCATCCTCTTTGTCCGAATCAAAAGAATGTTGATAGCTCAAAATTTTTCGCCGAGAATCACTTGGCGACTTGGTATTGTTCACATTCCATATTCCTTTAGAGCTCTCTTTTTTAATACGTAGCTCTTTGCTGCAGACCTGCTTTCTTGTGGAGCGTATCTGTTTGATTATAGATTTCACATTGATTGCAGGAGTGGTAGGAAAGTCTGAACCTTGTTGCTCAGCTTGTCTTTGCTTTTCATTCTCTATAACTGAATGCTTTCTAGGTGCAAAAAATATACCGATTTGAGAGTTTGTTGCAGTGTCAAGATTTTGCATAATCATGGAAACATCTGCATTTTGTAAGCAAGGCAGTAGCAATTTAGTGATCAGTTCAACAGGTCGTAAATCTAAAATAGTAGCTGCAGCAAAATCTTCAATGGTGTACACAGACGAGCGTGCGGAAATGTAATTGATTGGAGAAGTGCATCGGACTTTCTCCAACTCACATTGTTGCTCCATTGTTGGCAGCTGTGTGTTAAGGCTAGAAGTCACTTGCTTCATATTCAAAATCAGCTGCCCAGAATGCATCGATTGCTCTTTCATTTTAGTACAATTCACTGTCGTACCTTCAACTGCATGACCACTGAATGCAGAAGTACTAAGAGTTTTATTACAATCGGAACTGATGGGTGCTTTCTCTATGCTGGATGAATAAAGCTGCCCAGTTTTGAGAGGATGTGGAAGGGGTTCTTCAGCATCAATCATATAATTCCATCTAACTGCAAGAGTTAAAGATGGCAACCGGTGTTCTATGGGTTCAACTTTGGCACAACTCCAACGCTGAACTTCAGGTGTGGTATGGCATGGCACAATGTCAAGCCAGGTTGCAGAAACATTAGATTCGGAAATATGAACTGAGTGTTTTGCGAATATTGGAGACTGTGAAGCAAGAGAACAAGACGCAGATTCTTCAACAAAAATCAACTGAGTTGTGGCTAATGAGGTCTGTGTGTTTACAATGGGTTCTTCTTTTTCTGGAAAATTAGGTAGCTCGCTTGATAGCAATTCTCCAGTAACGAATAAAGCTGGTTCAATTACCTTGGCCGATTCAAAAAGTATTCCTTGAATTTCAGGATTATAAGGTTTCCTGCCTTTTGTGGCAATAGTTGAATGGTTCTCAATTTCGCTATTTGCTGCTTCCTCATCCAACACTCCTTGTATGACAGCAGATTGATTTTTCATCTCCAAATTTCCATCTCTTTTATCTAGAGATGTTTGAGGTGTTATGATATGGTTATAAGACTTCAAATCACCCAAAAAGTCGGCCACACTTGTTGTTGTACCACTATGGTCTATACAAACATCCGACTGGTGGTGTGAGCAGGAGTTCTCTGCTGTACCAGATAGCTTCTCGGTACAAGTTAGTTGGGAATCATTTAAAATCTTCTCACACTCTTTGACAGAAGACTGAGAATGAGATGAAAAATTAGCTGGTAAAGTAGCGTCATCAACTAATTCTTCAAAAACTGTTTGGCAAAAACTATTTGAAGTTGCATGCAGATCCATCACCTCCCCTACCGTATGTAGGACTGATGAGTCGTAAGAAACTGTAAACTTCACAGTGGCTTTCTTCAAGTCCTGATCGCCTGCATTCACTACCTTCGAACACGTTAATTCTATTAAAATAAAAGAAAATTTCTGATAAAAAATAAAAAAACCGTTTTACATCTGTTTTCTATGACTGTAACAAAAATAAGCTTATAGATAAAATATAACAATGACAGTCTTAAACAAATATAGAATTCCATTCTAGTTGAACATGACTATAAAGAGCCTTGTTGGCAGTTTACTAGGTCCAAAACTGAAATGCATCAAGTTACATAATATCCTATGGGTAATGAAGTTGAGTAAATTTGCTGTACATCTGTACATGCTGTACATCAAGTTTGCTGTAAATTTGCTGACAATAACACAGTGCTAAGGAATGGTTAGCAGAGTTCTTTTATATAGACCATCAGCCTATCAGCTTTCTGACATAACACTATTAATGTATTGCCAGACATAAAACGACCCATTGTCATTTGTTGAACATTTTCTATATAGACTTCATGTAGATTAAAGCACATCAATTATATCAGTACTGTTTCAGCTTATTCAGGTTCTTCAATATCTTGGCTTTCAAATGAGCCATTGTATGACATGGTGAGACAGACATTGGTTGGTGTTTATAGGATTTCCCCAGAGCTCTACCACAGAAATGTTCAATGGTATAGGCTCGCAAATTATGACGTCACGATTTTCATACTCTTGTGTGCGTTGTGTGCTCTTACCACTTATTTATCAACTACGATAACGACGCTAGTGGCAGACGAAGGTAGGACAACTCCAGAGAACCAATGAAAATGACAAAGGCATCAGTGTCTTTAGCTCTCCATGTACAGATTATTTCTATGATAAATAACTCAGAATCCAAGCACCATACTATTTTTTCCCAATGACATTATGCACTAGCCCTCTCTTTTTATTGTGATGTTGAGAGGCTAATTAATTTCAAGCATTGCGTGATCTCGCGAGTGTGCAATTTACATATAGTCTTAGAGCCACGCCATTGCAGGTCACAATTTAATCGATGTGATTTCATTACCATTATCAAAGACAGTATATTTATTGAAGCATAATCATATTAAGAAAGCAAAATGAAAGCCACCTCTTGCATCGCAAGCGGCTCGGGGTCGATTTCCTCTGCATTTCTGTATGGGACAAACAATGCCATCAAATAAAATAATGTGATAATAATTACTATAAATGTTTAAATTGAATGAAATGATAAAAAAAGCAAACTCTAACAATCACCCGAAATCTATTAACTCAGAACATGTGTTTGTATAGGTCGGGCGTTAGCACGATCCCCGGGCCTTGTTGACTATCTAGAACCCTAGTTTATTATTAGCCCTCTCCGGGTTTAAGAGCACCGATTGTCACGGAAAAGCGCAGCCTCAATGGCAGCGAAAGGGATCGACGACCTAAGGCTAAATGCTAATTATGACATCACATTGTGGGAACCACAACCAAGTGTTTTTTTATTGTAGGACATACTTTTGTCACCCTGTTTTTCAAAGTTCTATTATTCTTTATGTATTGAATATAGGCTCATTCAAAAGCCAAGACGCTGAAGTACTGAAATATATGATAAAAGTACTGATATAATTGATGATAACGTATGATAAATTAAATTAAATATCAACACTTGAACAAGTGTGGTTATATTTTTGCTCAAAGCACTTTTTGTGTTATGGTAACACAACCTCCATACTTGAATATGACAACGTCTAGAGTTGTACCACGCAGAAGTCAGGATGTGACTCCAGACCTGAATGAAACCCAATGTGCTACACAAAGTGCATAAGTATAAATGTGAGAAAATGGAGCCGAAGTGTAGATCTTGCTAACTAGCATCGCAGGGCATAGTGCAAGCTCACGAAGTGTAGATCTTGCTAACTAGCATCGCAGGGCATAGTGCGAGCTCACGAAGTGTAGATCTTGCTAACTAGCATCGCAGGGTATAGTGCGAGCTCAATTGAATACCAAAAGTTCAGAATATAAACGGTGCTAGGTTGTAAGTTCACTGTAGCAGTCTCAAGCACCCTCAACTTCAACACTACTTCACAATTATGCTGATGACATTGAATGAACGAGACTGTCAATGGTTAGAAAGAATTTATGGATAATTTTGAACACACCTCATGTCCACAGACATAAAATATTATTACAATCATTGTCGCGTGCTTGTGCTGTAGAAACATACAATGAAAGTGAAAAACAGGCAGAGAACTCTGGACAGGGAGAGGGTGAGAAGCGGTAGGACTAATTAAACGGACATTGATAATGAGCAGAGAACAGTGCGATTACCATCGTGTGTTATCCATATGTCTATGGCAAATTCAAGAGCAGGGCAGAACCCATTTAACTTTCAAAACTATCACAATGGAGACCTGATACACGCGATCTGGACAGGACAGGTTCGGAAACAGAATCAATCACTAAGCAGAAGGGCACGAAGAGCACCTACACCTAAATGAAACCTGGGTTGTGACGCATTAAAATTGCGCTGAACTAACAGAAGACTAGCTCAGCTTAACCCAACCATAACCCTGTTTTACCTGCCAGCCAATCATCGACATCCTGGACAAGCTTGCGGGGAATGTGCTGGTAAAGTCGGGCAGTCGCTGAAAGACTCACAATGTGTTCGGTTGCTGGCAAAGAAGTCTCACTATAGGCGATAGCCAACCGTACAGTATCTATCTCATCTTGACTGTTGAACCTGTGGCTTACCTCTTCTCCCCTGCAAAATAACAAGTTGTCTAGTTCTGCAAGCCGTTACCATACAAGCAACGACTGATAGCTTATCTAGCAGCCCAACGATATATTGACATATGCATCGATATGATGGATAACGAGTAGCCAATGACTGATGGCGAAACATATAGCTAGCCAATAGGGCAGCAGTCCACAGTACAAGTCATCAGTTGCTACCGCCTTTACAAATTTTATTTCCTGAAGCTTTGAACATACCAGTCTAAACTGGTTAAAGATTTCGTCACTGATAACAATAACTAAAATGTTGATGAATAGGACGGAGGCACAAATACAATGAGACTGCTAACACTCTATCTGCAACAGACCTGATACTAATCTATGATAAGAGACCACTAACACTCATAGCTGTAACAGACCTGATACTAGTCTATGATAAGAGACTGCTAACACTCATAGCTGTAACAGACCTGATATATACAAAAAAATGTACATATATAGTTGTAGAAGGATAGAGAATATTGTGAAAAAGAAATGCCAGCTACCATCTGAGTAGTTCATATAGCGTGTGAAAATGATGACAATTAAGCAACGATACCTACATGTATGTAGCTGTATAACTGTAAAGGTGTTGCGCAATGAAAGACATGTTAAGGGTGTATGAGTTTCATCAACTCGATGGCTAAATCAAGGGAAATGCAATAGTTTTTGAAGGCTAGACTGTTAGCTGTGTTAAACAAGCTTGAACAAAGCTACACCGAAGGGGAGGTAATGAGTCATGAGCCAGGTGATGAGCCGAACACGATTAAAGGTTGACTGACCGCATGTTAAAATTACATCTGTTTATACCAAAATAATAATAATATTTCATTTTTCAGCAATGATTTTGATGTTAGAAATACAAATAACTAGTTTTGGAGACAAACACTTTCGTGATACAAGCTCCAAGCTGTGACATAAAATGCTCATTAGTTGGTAAAATATAGCCAATGTGTGAACGAACATGAAACAAAACCTTTTCCATCAGCTGCCATTCTAATAAGTTTTGCACATAGTCGCCAGGCTATGCCTTGGTTACCCAACATGCCTCACCAGGCTATACCTTGGTTGCCAACATGCCTCGCCAGGCTATGCCTTGGTTACCCAACCTCGCCAGGCTATGCCTTGGTTACCCAACCTCGCAAGGCTATGCCTCGCAAGGCTATGCCTTGGTTACCCAACCTCGCAGGGCTATGCCTCGCAACAAGGCTATGCCTCGCAACAAGGCTATGCCTCGCAACAAGGCTATGCCTCGCAACAAGGCTATGCCTCGCAACAAAGCTATGCCTCGCAACAAGGCTATGCTTCGCAACAAGGCTATGCCTCGCAACAAGGCTATGCCTCGCAACAAGGCTATGCCTCGCAACAAGGCTATGCCTCGCAACAAGGCTATGCCTCGCAACAAGGCTATGCCTTGTTGCAAGGCAACCAAGGCATGCCTGGCAACCAAGGCTATGCCTTGGTGCAACCAAGGCTATGCCAACCAACAAGGCTATGTGCAACCAAGGCTATGCCTTGGTTACCCAACATGCCTCGCCAGGCTATGCCTTGGTTACCTAACATGCCTCGCCAGGCTATGCCTTGGTTACCCAACATGCCTCGCCAGGCTATGCCTTGGTTACCCAACATGCCTCGCCAGGCTATGCCTTGGTTACCCAACATGCCTCGCCAGGCTATACCTTGGTTACCCAACATGCCTCGCCAGGCTATACCTTGGTTACCCAACATGCCTCGCGAGGCTATGCCTCGCGAGGCTATGCCGCAAGGCATGTTGGGTAACCAAGGCTATGCCTTGGTTACCCAACATAGCAGATAATGATAACGCAAGGTCAAGGTAGATTTGATGAATATTGACAGTCTGCACTGTACTTGAACATCCTGCATTAACCTTTGAGCAGTGCTTATAGAATTACTCCAATCGGCTTGTGCATGTCTCATGGAATGTGCTGGCAAGAAATTCTTCTTTCACACAAATGGGAAATTCAAAATTGTCCATAAAATTTTGCTATTCCCGCAAGTCATATTCGTTGAAAACCTATTAACACATGCTGTAGTTTCATGAATAAGGACTTTGTATGTTCCAAGTCCTTATTCATGAAACTACAGCATGTGTTAATAGGTTTGGACAGGCGGACAGACAGACGCTGCTATTCTTCATTGTAAACATTCCTCATTTTCCTAACTAGATTGCCTAAAAACTGTATGTTCCGTTTTTAGGCAATCTAGTTAGGAAAATGAGGAATGTTTACAATGAAAAATAGCAGCGTTTGTCTGTCCGTCCGTAGCCAGGGTTGAAGGAATAAAAGATTGCACGATACAAAACCCGAACTTATGACACTCATCATAGCAGCCTGATGCTATAACACCTGCACTAATCGACCATTTGAGGTCCTTCAAAAGAATTTTGCGGATGGTTATTATCTGCCCTTAGTAGGTCCACCTGACAATCTTTCACAGCACACTGTACTGATCGGGTACTAGTTTTAATATAACTAGATAGTGTTGCAACTGTTTTCGGTCACCATTTTGCAAAAATCGTGAATCTTTCTTTCCGCTTTCATGACTAGGAAATGTTGACAAAACCTGGTATTTGGTCAAAATCACATGAAAATATTATTGAAACGCACATCTGTGATGTTATCTGCTGCTGTTAATGCAATAAGAAATTGTTCAGTCAGTTAATTAAACAATGATGGTCTCAACTAAATATAGAATTCCATTTTAGTTAAACGTGACTGTAAAAATGATTGTTCCTTCTCTATATAAATGATTCAATTTATTATTCGAAACCCTTCTCTACTATTTTGTTTGTTGATGATACAAATCTGTTTTTTACTGACAAGAAATTAAATGATAATATCCACGAAATCAATTCAGCTTTAGATAGAGGTCAAAATTGGTGTACTGCAAACAAACTAACTCTTAACATTGATAAAACAAATTTTAGAATAATAAAAAACCATCAAAATAAATTCGAACTTAGCCAAAATATAAATATCAACAGTAAGCCAATAAATAATGTTACAAATGTGAAATTCTTAGGAATAGTTATTGTCAACTCACTAAGCTGGTCTTCTCATATTGATTATTTGAGAAGTCAACTGCATAAAAATTGGGTATAATTTTCAAAGCCTCAGAAATTATTCCAACTGACATTTTGATATTGCTTTATAACAGTTTAATAAACAGTAAACTAATTTATTGTTTAGAAGCTTGGGGCAATGCTGCAGACTGTCATTTGAATAGAATATTTCTGATTTAGAAGCGTCTAATGCGAATAATCTTCCATAAAAAATTCAAAGACCACACAGTTGATTTGTTCAAAAAGGCTTATGTTCTTCCAATTAAAGAGTTATACAAAAACGTTTAGGTATTCTCGCTCATTCATCATTCTACCCTGACACTCATGTTCAACAACACTCTTATGCTACTCGTTATTCTTCTTATGCCTTACCTTACCCTAAGTCTACATCTACAGCTGGACATCGACAGGTAACTTACCAGTTGTCCAGTATTTGGAATGACTTACCAATATCAATCAGGTACATTGAAAATTCAAATAGTTTTAGGATTGCTTTAAAAAGGCATCTGCTTGACTCATTGGGATGGCTTTAGGTCTTAATATGTGAACATTTTTACATTAAGCAAATTGTCAACTCGGGCCCTGCACCTTGATTAGCCCTGCTACTGTGCACGTGGGCCTTCATCACTCCCTATTGTATTATGATTGCTTATCCATATACAGTGAAACTCGGATAACTCAAACTTCAAGGGACTGAGCAAAAGTGTTCGAGGTATTAGAGCGTTCAAGTTATCAGGACAGTCATAAGTGCACGTATTTATCAGTAGATACATGTACATATACAAACTATATATTAATCAAAAGCATAGATTGCTTGTTGTAAGTTAAAGGGCCTCTCGTGTGAAGTTTTAAATATTTTTAATCAGAAAGTATAGATATTTTTCTATCACTTGAGATTTGTTTGTTGTTTTAGGTGATGTGACTGCCAGGACGTTCTCAGATTAAAATTGGCAAAACTTGATCGCGGATAAAACGCTCAGAAAAAATACATACGTATTTTTTCTGAGCGTTTTAAATCGGTAGAAAAATACATACGTATTTTTCTCAAAAAAAATGAGGGATGAGGTAGCCATGTATTGACTACCTCAGTATTGTAGCTCTACATGACAAAGGCTCAGTATTGTAGCTCTACATGACAAAGGCTCAGTATTGTAGCTCTACATGACAAAGGCTCAGTATTGTAGCTCTACATGACAAAGGCTCAGTATTGTAGCTCTACATGACAAAGGCTCAGTATTGTAGCTCTACATGACAAAGGCTCAGTATTGTAGCTCTACATGACAAAGGTCAGAGGGCACACCAATGGCAGAGAGCTAGTGGCTTCCTCTCTCTGTAATAATTAGCGAATCTTTGTCACGTTCCATATGATGTCATGATGATGAGACCAGACTCATCACTTGCCAAACAAAAGATAGGAAAGCAAGTCAGAACAGTAATCACGTAAACACCAAGACTGAGGGAATTGATGGTCATACTATGCATTTGCAACCTGAAGTGATGAAGATTGCAAATGAAATACATACATTTATACAAGTAATAGCATGTGCTATATTTACATATGGCTCAGATTTTAAGTGATTGGTAGATATAACCCTAATCAAGGACATATACACATAGTTACATACTCATGTGTGATACATCAACAATTTTTGAGGAGCTGGTAGAATCTTCTCATAATAAACTTTTAGTATCAAATTGCGGCAATGGGTGGGAATTAATCCTTGGAATATTATTAGCCAATGACAAGCATGCGCAGTCAGTACAGAGAATTGGTCAGGAAAAACAATTCCAATATTAATAATTAATACTAATTTTGTCTTTAGCATAGCTAGCACATTAGCGACACATCGGCTAATCGTTGTCGAAGCGTCACGTCAAAATGCACATGTTGGTCTACATTGGTAAAGATGAAACCAACACATCTGAGTGGCTGAAATAGTTGATTTTAACAAACAATCTCAATTGATATTAATTACTTTCAATGCATGTTAGCTTCCTGAAATATTTTCCTGAAATAGCTTCCTGAAACAACTATTTACATATAGTCAAAGAAATTCTCACTTGTGAAAGAATTGTGAAAGCCACAAGTGAGATTGGAACTGTTAGTAAGATCTGACATATAACTGTTAGTAAGATCTGACATATAACTGTTAGTAAGATCTGACATATAACTGTTAGTAAGATCTGACATATAACTGTTAGTAAGATCTGACATATAACTGTTAGTAAGATCTGACATATAACTGTTAGTAAGATCTGACATATAACTGTTAGTAAGATCTGACATATAACTGTTAGTAAGATCTGACATATAACTGTTAGTAAGATCTGACATATAATTGTTAGTAAGATCTGACATATAACTGTTAGTAAGACTGCTAGTAAGATCTGACATATAACTTTTGAAGTAATTTACTAATACAGTATAATTATTATATTATTCACTCAGTATCAATCTGCGGAAGTACAATTGTTTTGTGGTTTGTTGGTTTGGTTGTGAACCAAAAGAATTTTTGTTTTTTGCCGTTTTCATCCGTGTGTGACATTTTTTCCTTGAGCAGAAATATAGCAATGCAAATAGCTGAACAAATGCTATTGCTATCAGAAACTGTTGATAAACTATATTAGGTAATATATATGCTAACGATACTTTGATAATGGTAAAGTAAAATTCTGCAAGGACGACCAATTCCATTTGTCAAGTAACATTGAAGTGTGTGTGCGTGCGCGCGTGTGTGTGCAGCTGCAGCAAATATCTACACCATGTATCGCGTATGCATTTGAGCGGTGTGCATACCAAGGCCTTCAGAGTGCATTGTTCAAATGATTATAGCTTTTGTAGAATTCAAGTAGCTTTTGTCAACGATTATAGATTACAAATATACTTGAAATGTTAATTCCCGTCAAGGAAATTCCCGATTCAAAGCTAGTAGGTCACATGACGAGACCATGACCGCAAACAGCTGATCAATAACTAATAGAGAATGAAGGTTTAACAAGGAGACAGCACATAAAAGGAAGGAGTAATACACACATACTTGGCTAGCAACTCATGCGCCATGGTAAATGATATGCATGTACAACTTGACATCTCCGGGCAGGTCTCCCAAAAGATGGCCTTAGACTTGGTGCCAGTGTCAGCGTAATCGTTAGGACAAGTCATAACAAATTGTGACACTGCGCAGCTGGCGATACGAGTTCTGTGAAAGACAGGTACTTGCAGACAGCTCACCCGCTGCAGCTCCTCATCATCATCCAGATACGGATCTGCATATCCTAAAAGAATGCAAAACAATAAGTTTTTAAAATTTGCTAAAGTTTAATCTCATTCCGTTGGTGATTACTTGACACAGCTGGTTAAAAGGAATCTCTGCAAGCTCCAAAGGCATTTGCTATAAGCAAGCTCCAAAGGACTCTGCTATAAGCAAGCTCCAAAGGACTCTGCTATAAGCAAGCTCCAAAGGACTCTGCTTTAAGCAAGCTCCAAAGGACTCTGCTATAAGCAAGGTCCAAAGGACTCCTGGCGTATCAATAAAATTCATAAGAGATGCTTCTCATGCAGCTCGAGCTTTACAGCATTTCATCATGCAGTTGCTTTAGATTAATGTGAGAGCATCTGTATTCTTACATACTTAGCAAGATGTGGGTGCGACTGTCTGACAGCTAGTTCGCTTTGTTTATCTCTTATGCAAAATATATGTGGCTGTTTTCTCTCCAAGATAACTGGGAAAGCTAATCATGGAAAGGCGCTTACAGTTCTTATACCAACTGGCAGCGCTACTACAATTTTAGAATAATTGTGCATTTTCCATGAGCTCATGGTGGTATGAATAACAAATGTGCCAATGTCATGAATTGTTTAGCACAGCTTAGGTACTGGTACGAAATAGGTACCAGTACTGACAGTCTAGACTCTAGATAGTAATACAGTCAAACCTCATTATATGAAATTGATCTCGTTTGATAGTAAAAACCGGCACACGCTGTAGCACATACACTGTAGCGCATACACTGTAGCGCATACACTGTAGCACATACACTGTAGCGCATACACTCTAGCAAACAATCTTCAAAAAATATATTGTTCTTTGTTTCATTCGTTCTGCAGGTCAAAAACCTAACGACGAATTCTTCTGGTAATTACATATAGTGTAATAACCGGAAGAATTGCACATTACCATGAAGCATTTGTTTCATATAAACAAATGCTCTATATGAAATTACGCCAAAAACTGAAATTAAAAAATTAAATTATATGCAAGCAAATAAATTAATATTAAATAAAAATTTTTTTATTGCCACACCATTTCTAAGTTAAAAACAGACGAGTTGACATGTAAACTTGGTAATACAAGAGACGAATGGGGCTTAGTAGGCAGACATGCCTACATGTCTCATGACAGAGATGCAAAGCTAGTTTAACTTAACCTAAACTTTGATTTTAAACAATTTTATTATTAATTACTAATATTAATTAATATTATTTAATTAATATTAATAATGTACATGTAATATTAATTAATGATATTAATTAATATTACATGTATTTTTTTAGAGATATTTAAAACAAATTGATCTGAAGACGATTACTCATGTTTTCAGTTATTTGCAGTCTCCATTATGAAAAGATTACAGTCTCCCTTCTTTCACCACTCCTACCACTCACACACTTTCACCACTCCTACCACTCACACACTTTCACCACTCCTACCACTCACACACTTTCACCACTCCTACCACTCACACACTTTCACCACTCCTACCACTCACACACTTTCACCACTCCTATCACTCACACACTTTCACAACTCCTACTACTCACACACTTTCACCACTCCTACTACTCACACACTTTCACCACTCCTACCACTCACACACTTTCACCACTCCTACTACTCACACACTTTCACCACTCCTACCACTCACACACTTTCACCACTCCTACCACTCACACACTTTCACCACTCCTACCACTCACACACTTTCACCACTCCTACTACTCACACACTTTCACCACTCCTACCACTCACACACTTTCACCACTCCTACCACTCACACACTTTCACCACTCCTACCACTCACACACTTTCACCACTCCTACCACTCACACACTTTCACCACTCCTACCACTCACACACTTTCACCACTCCTACCACTCACACACTTTCACCACTCCTACCACTCACACACTTTCACCACTCCTACTACTCACACACTTTCACCACTCCTACCACTCACACACTTTCACCACTCCTACCACTCACACACTTTCACCACTCCTACCACTCACACACTTTCACCACTCCTACTACTCACACACTTTCACCACTCCTACCACTCACACACTTTCACCACTCCTACCACTCACACACTTTCACCACTCCTACCACTCACACACTTTCACCACTCCTACCACTCACACACTTTCACCACTCCTACCACTCACACACTTTCACCACTCCTATCACTCACACACTTTCACAACTCCTACTACTCACACACTTTCACCACTCCTACTACTCACACACTTTCACCACTCCTACCACTCACACACTTTCACCACTCCTACTACTCACACACTTTCACCACTCCTACCACTCACACACTTTCACCACTCCTACCACTCACACACTTTCACCACTCCTACCACTCACACACTTTCACCACTCCTACTACTCACACACTTTCACCACTCCTACCACTCACACACTTTCACCACTCCTACCACTCACACACTTTCACCACTCCTACCACTCACACACTTTCACCACTCCTACCACTCACACACTTTCACCACTCCTACCACTCACACACTTTCACCACTCCTACCACTCACACACTTTCACCACTTCTACTACTCACACACTTTCACCACTCCTACCACTCACACACTTTCACCACTCCTACCACTCACACACTTTCACCACTCCTACCACTCACACACTTTCACCACTCCTACCACTCACACACTTTCACCCCTCCTACCACTCACACACTTTCACCACTCCTACCACTCACACACTTTCACCACTCCTACCACTCACACACTTTCACCACTCCTACTACTCACAAACATTTTCTTGGGGACTCGTGATATTAACACTGAAATAGGGAAGTATGAAACACCGTCTACTAGAGTGACACAAAACCAAAATCTGTGCAAGAAAACTGTAATTTAATACTGTTTTATAAAAACAGCAAAGTTTTGAGAAGCTTAAGTCACCCTATGTTATAAACTACTTTGTATGACAATGTAAATACTTGCTCAACGCTTACATAGTATGTTAAAAAATTCGTGTGCGGAGGTAATTGTAAGTCGAGGTTTGACTATACAGCAGGCTCGTTAACAAACCTAACAATTCATATATAGTAATTACAAATACTCACTTGGACGCTTCGGCGCAATTCTGTATACAGATTCTATTGGCTTTCTCATGGGCTCAGCCTTCGATTGTGTTAATTCCAGGCTAGAGGTTGACATCCTAAATGCAGTACAGATGTACATATGAAGTAAACACTTGACAGCCCAAATCAAATAATCAAAAAATTCAAACTGCCATGAACAAGGCAGAAGGATTGGTTGTTTAAGACCTCAGTCACGAACAGAGTTAAACGATTACTTGCAACCAGTTCAATGGAGTACAAAGATGCATAAATAGTTTACTCACTTTATACCGGACCCGGTAGTTCTAGTGCTTTGCAGGGGAGAGCCTTGTGAAGCATTTTCTTTGACAATGCTGTCTACACGAATAGAACCTGCTTTATCAACATCCGGTCCTGCAGTGTCGATCAATAAGCTTTTTGGTAACTTTCTCCCTTTGAGCTTAAACAGATCTTTGAAGGCATCTGGCACAGATGACATCGTGGTGGCCGGAGTTGCTTTTAGTTCCCCACAAACCTCACTTCGAGTGTTCTCATGATCGCGCTTTTTGCTCTTGTCTACTTGCACTTTTACCTCTTGGGTAGATGGAGCTACTTCAAATGACTCTTTGAGATTCGGATCGCTGTTGCCTTCTGCAACGTTGGCTATTGACCTCTTCGATGTGACTAATTGAGATGGCAAGTGCATCTTAACTGCAGTATGGTTGCTCTCATGAACTTGTTTTTTGTAGTTGACTGCTTCCATCTCAACCCCTTCGGGAGATGGGCTTATATCAAATGCCTTTTTGAGATTCGGATCACTGTTGCCTTCAGTAATCTTGGATATCAACCTGTTCGATGTGGCTGATTGATGTGGCAGGTGCATCTTAACTGTAGTACAGTTGTCCTTGTGTTCCCGCTGTTTAATTTGATCTACTTGCACCTCTAAGTCTTTGGCTGATAGAACTAAATCGGATGGTTCCTTGAGATTCGGATCACTGTTGCCTTCAGTAATCTTGGATATTGACTTGTTCGATGTGGCTAACTGATGTGGCAATTGCATCTTAACTGTAGCACAGTTATCCTTGTGTTCTCGCTGTTTAATTTGATCTATTTCCATCACTAAGTTTTTGGCTGATGGAACTAAGTCCGATGGTTCCTTGAGATTCTGATCACTGTTGCCTTCAGTAATTTTGGATATTGACCTGTTCGATGTGGCTGATTGATGTGGCAAGTGCATTTTAACTGCGGTACAGTTGTCCTTGTGTTTTCGCTGTTTAATTTGATCTGCTTCCATCACTAAGTTTTTGGCTGATGGAACTAAGTCCGATGGTTCCTTGAGATTCGGATCACTGTTGCCTTCAGTAATCTTGGATATTGACCTGTTCGGTGTGGCTGATTGATGTGGCAAGTGCATTTTAACTGCGGTACAGTTGTCCTTGTGTTTTCGCTGTTTAATTTGATCTACTTCCATCACTAAGTTTTTGGCTGATGGAACTAAGTCCGATGGTTCCTTGAGATTCTGATCACTGTTGCCTTCAGTAATCTTGGATATTGACCTGTTCGATGTGGCTGATTGATGTGGCAAGTGCATCTTAACTGCGGTACAGTTGTCCTTGTGTTCTCGCTGTTTAATTTTATCTACTTGCATCTCTAAGTCTTTAGATGATAGAACTAAGTCGGATGGTTCCTTGAGATTCTGATCACTGTTGCCTTCAGTAATTTTGGATATTGACCTGTTCGATGTAGCTAACTGATGTGGCAAGTGCATCTTAACTGCGCTACAGTTATCCTTGTGTTCTCGCTGTTTAATTTGATCTACTTGCAACTCTAAGTCTTTGGCTGATGGAACTAAGTCAGATGGTTCCTTGAGATTCTGATCACTGTTACCTCCACCGATCTTGGTTATTGATTGTTTCGATGCGACTAATTGAGATTGCATTTGCACCTTCACTGCAATGCCATTGTCCTCCTGTTCTCGCTGTGTGTTCTTGTCTACTTGAATCTTGGGAGAGAAAACAAAATCTGATAACTCCTTAAGATTCTGATTTTTGCTACCTTCTGTGGCATTGGCTGCTGACTTATTTGATGAGACTACTTGTGATGGCAATTGCATATCAACTGCCATACGATCAAGCTGACATTCTCCCTTTTTCCTGCTATTTCCTTGCTGCTCTAACTCCTTGGTAGATGGTGTAAAATCACACAGCTCCTTGAGGCTCTGATTTTTATCATCTTTGAAAACCTTAGCTATTGACCTTTTTGATATGAATAATTGAGATGGTAAGTGCATTTCTACTGCAATACGATTGAGCTCCTTTATTTTTTCAGATGGACTCTCTGCAGTGCTCTGTTTTTCTGTCTTTACAGTAGTGTTTTCAGACAGTTCAGACATTTCAGTTGAGGATGACTTATCATCAGTACAGGCCTTCTGTAAGCTCCGCTTAGTATCAAGACAATTTGAGGTTGATGATTTTATCTTAGTGACATCTGGTGTTGAAGGTTCAACATGGGTGCTAGGAGCAGCAACAAAAGGTTTGGGTGTTTTGACCAAACATGTTGGCAACAAAGAAGTGCTCAGACATTTAAGCTTTTGAAGATCTGTAAAAGTCAGCACTGATGCTCTATCCTTAACTATACTTCCATTACTTTCTTGTGTTTCATACTTTGGTGAGTTCCAAAATTGGCTGCCCACTTTTAAAGATGATGTGACATTTGGTTCATTTGAAGAAGCTAAGTCAATGTTAGTTTTTTCATATAAAATAGCTTTTGAGGAAGAGGGTGCCATTTGCGTATCAGTAGCAGCAGGAGATGGTGATGAATCCAGCGATTCAAAAGCCTTGGTTGGAGCTAGTATGGATAGAGTAGAGATGCATTCATTTTTAACCATCATTGTATTGGTTTTGCTAGAAGCAGAATCTATGCCCTTTGCGAGGTCAATCAGGGACGTTTCCCCTATAGTAGTGGCAAGTGTGCCTTTAGATGAACTTAGCCGATCTGAGGAAGTTGAAGCAGTAGATGGACTAGCAATTGTGACTGGAGAAATGGTATTGACCGATGAAAAAGTTGCACCCTTTTGAGATGCGGAATTTGATTCGGCGCTGCCGCCACAACTCGTTTGGTATAACTTTGAACCATCTATTGAAGGCGGGGATATAGGTCCTTTAGAGAGCATTTTGGATAAATCTGGTTGAGAATTCTGACTTTTGGTAATAACATTTAATTTATCAACCAGTTTTGATAGCTCACTAGTCAACTCAAAACGAAATGGTTTAGTAGCTTTAGTTGATTTCGCAGCTTTTTTACTAGCCTCTGAAGCTTCTAGCATTTCATCAACATCTGGAGAATCAAGATCACTTCCATTTTCATCTGGTGAGAATGGTGTACTGATACCAGGTATTACTTCAGTCATAGTTGTCTGCGCCCTTTTAGGAGAAGCTGCAGAAGAAGCATCCAAGTCTGACTTTTTAGAACTAATACTGTTGCCAAAGGTAGTTTGCAAGTGAGAATCTATATTTGACAAAGCAACTGAACTTGGTACGAATATTGCAGGGCCACTAGTATGGTGTGTTGACTTGTTATTGATCCCATAAATCAGACTTGTGTCAGAACTTGAAGGAGGTTTAACACCAGTTATGGCAGGTACTGTGGGTGGTGTCACCCAAGCTACCTTCTGAGATGCTGTGCTGTATATTGTTGGAGGTATTGTTTTTGATGCTGTAGGTTTTAAGCCAGGTTCGATCGGTGGCAACACACCAGATATTGAAGAAGTTCCAACTTCAGAATTGCTGAGTGGTCGCTGACTATATATAGCATGAGATGAACAGCCTCCCAAGTTTGGAGTTATTGAGCTAGTTATTGAAGACTCCACAAATGTCTCTGCATTGCACGTTGCAGTGGAATTTGAAATTGAAATAGTGCTAATGTTTTCATCAGTCACTGTAGTATACGCCGATACAGAGGTTTTACATTCGATTGCATCAGATGCATTGGATTTCAAATTAGCGCTTGAAGGTGAACCTAATGTCACGAGCATCGACATATGAAGCTTCCTAGAAATCGGCACAGTTGACAATGATGAGCTATCCATACTTGATTTCACAGAAGAATCACCGCTAGCGGATGTTACACAAGGCTCATTTTTGCGACTAAACGGCGAATATAGTAATGCTGCAGGCACATTTGGGCCTGTGACTTCATGCTTGCGGGTAGATCCAGACACAGAATTCTTCTTATATTTCTCATGGAACTTTGGCAATTCTGGAAGACGCATATACCCTTTAGTAGCATCAACTACAGGTTTCAACTTTTCACCTTCCATCTTTGATACAGAAATTGAATCCTCCAAGCTAGTGCTGTCTGGTTGCGAATGCAAAGATCGTTGTTTCATTGGCAGCGCTTCTTTTCTAACATTGTCCAACTGAACAGACTTCTTTGGAGTCAGCTTATCATCAGAGTCCAGTTCGTATATGTGTTGAGTATTTAAGAGAAGATTGAAGCGCACAGTCTTCTTGCTCGTCTCTGTTGAAGCTGTAAAATACAAAACGATTAATGACTCGAACAACCAATTGATATTGCTGGTGGCTGCTAGAGGCAATACATTTCAAATGTGATATACACTATGTAGGCTAGTCCTTTTTTCATGTTAGAACAAACTCAAAAAGATACAATGCCATCATTGGTCAAACTACGACATCTATGCAAAGCGCTATGGTGTGCCATTTGCTATACTAACTCAATGCATGGGTTACAGAAGCTTCCTTAGAGGTTGGGGTAGAAGCAGATTTCCTCCTCTTTCTTTTAACAGGTTTTTCAGTTGATTTATTTCGAACTGAGGCGAATATATCTATTTCCTCATATAGTGTTGAGCCAACTCCTTTCTTTGGTTCTGAAGATTGAGTTTTCTTTGGTCCTTTCTTATGCTTTGAGTCGTCATTGCTTGCACCAACAGAGTCTTTGGCGATTGTGCTACTCTGAGACTCTACCTCTGTGCTTTGGCGATGCTCAGAAAACTGCTTGGTTGCGGTAGCGTCTTTAGCTAAATCGTTGAGTATGTCTAAAAACCGTAACAAAGGGTAAACAATACCTATATGCTGCTTAATCTTAACAGGAATCAACTATCCACATTTACATTTTATTATACTTAAAATCATGCATTAGAAACATAAGATCTGTAAAAAGATACTTTTAGCAAGCTCTAAAGAGGAATGAATGACTTGTTTTCAACAAAAAACTATTCAATAGTTAAAATATAAATACAACAATATAAAGGAATGGATATGATGAGTAATGCTGGAAATAAAAGCATGTGTTTTTTTCACCTCATCAGTAATTATTAAATATTGAGCAAAAAGCTACTTGTAAAAATAAATCTTTGTTTTCAAAACAAATGAAAAGAAACATTTTAAACATTACTTGAGTCTAAAGCAAGATACGAGTCTTCCTGTTTTCATCAAAACAATGGGTGCTATTAACTAGCAGATGACAAACTATCAGCATAAATGATAGGATCATGTGTCTTCAGCTCACCTATATGATACAGTTTGAAAACAAGGTAAGCGTTCTACCCTACACGACATTAACATGTAGAAACAAATGATGAGAGTGAAAACAACTGCCAAAAAAGGTTAAAAGCAGAATATCTACACAAATTAAGATGACAGCAGCGCATGAGGATAAAATCCTTTACAGCAAATGGACGCTCCATGATTTTTGGCAGCAAATACGTTCATGACTCTTACAGAGAAATTGTTATACTGTGTCACATCAAAGCACACAGTGTTAAAGTCAAAGGTTCTATGAGAGCACTTGTTGCAGGTTGCATGCAGCATTTCTTAATATAATGAATGTATCATTGCATACTTATACATACACACATATAATACAGCTGGGTGTCATGAATGCTTCATCACGTGCTAGACTTTATAAGGGAATAGATAGATTGCCAATACATTAATTGCAAAAAAAGGACAACTGTAGTAAACAATACCCTATGTGTGATAGAGAGATATTTCATGCTAGCAGGCGCTCGAATTATGAGAAAATGAAATAATCATCTATTCAAATAGAGAGTAGCGGATAGCTAACATCTCGGTGCAAAGAGAAAGGCTGATGCAGCAGAAACCTAGCCTCAATACATGACACATACATTAACAACGGAAACATGCTGGTTTAAAAAAGAAAAGGAACTAACCGTCGCTCTCTCCTTCTATAGTGTGATCAGAGGTCTCTCCAGTATTGTCGGAGCCTGCAGAGGATGAGGCGAGTGAGCTCAATAGTCTCCTCCCGTTGCTAGCTTCCACCTTGCCTAAATTTTATTGCAGAACAAACTAGCTTGAACCTTTTATTACCTCGACACCCCAAAGCTAATCAACATTGCGAAAGATATCATACATCGTATATAGAGTGTCCATCTTTGTGCATACGTACAATGCCTCTATGTACCCATATTATTGTTAATATGATCACCTGGTTCTTCACTAGATGATTTGCACAGACAGCAAAGTTCCTCCTCAAATTTTAATGGCCGCCACATTACACCGGTAGTAGTAGTACTAGTACTAGTAGTAGTACTAGTAGTACAGTCTGGACCTGCAAGTCACAGTACAAAATCTTGAGAAAAAAATATTTAAAGCAGCTTAAAACAAGTCCTATAAAGAGTCGCTCTTAGGAGGAGCATCTTAGGAGAAAGAGGAGGAGCATCTTTTGTCCGACACAGCGCTTAACAAAGAGGTAAAGTTGGACAACATGTAAGAGGTTGCAAATTCACGATGAACTCGAGAACTGCAGCTTTACACAACAAAAAGATTTTCTATTCTCAAGATATTGGACGTAAAAATTTTCCACAAATTACCAGCAGCTTTCCTCATATTTGTAAACTGCCTCTAGGAATACAACAGATAATTTACAAGAGGAAACAATTCAATCTATGAAATTTAAATTAGCATATTTATGAATAAGGTAAAAAGCAAGGCCTCCTGATGAAGTAATGATACTATTCAATGTCATTGTTTTTTCACCGTTAATTTCGGTGATGAAATTTTTGGGGGTCAAAACATTGATACCAACTATTACGGGACACTTCAATGAAGGCTTCAGAGCAAAATTCGATGATATATTAATTTATAAACTTCATTCATTGCAAACAGACTGAAAATACAAAAGTTCTCTACATACAAAACTAATTGCAATAGCAGGATGCTACATGTATGCCTAGTTGAATGCAAGGCATTTACAACAAAGCAAATACTGAAGAAGTCACACAGATTTTTCCATGGATATTACTATGTTGATAAGACATGCAGACAAATGAAAGGACAGCAAAAATGAAAGCAAGTCCATTTCCATTTCTAGTTCATGTGTGGCTTAATCGCCCTCTAAGCATGTTTCAAATGCAAACCTCCACGCGTCCTCTTCGGGTAGTTGAGTCCCTTTAGCACAACTCGGCAGTCAAGAATCAGAGGATGAACATTTAGATCTGCAGAGAAGGTGGAGCGAAGATAGCAACACGATGGGTTGTGATTTGACAAACGAAATTCATATGCAAGTGCCTAGCTGATGTTCAATTGATAAAACTACGGATGATAAGCATACGACAATTACAATGACTGCGAACTTTCAGGCTCTATTATAAACTATCAGTAGCATTTGTATCATGTGAACTATCCTGTATTCAGAATCACGGTTGACAGAGACATACCACTGACAAGTTGGGATGCTTCAGTTGGTTGTACAAGCGTAGCAGCATCATCATAACAGACACAGATTGTTGTGTTCGAGTCGGATGTGTAGGCGACGGAATGACTGGAGGCTGCAGAGAATAAAGGTGCACCAGTCACGACATGAAAGAGTTTGGTACGATGGAGGGAAATAATCATTAGAGAACTGTAGCATATGAAAAAGCTCTCAAACAAAAAGAAACATGATTGATAGTAATAGATAAACTGCCATAGCTCAAGCAAAACACAAATACTACAATCGCAGTGAAATTGTACATTACAGGAAAAATTGCAAAATTTATGAGCAACTACTAAAATAAATGTTTTATTTGTATAGCCTAAAATGCGATGTCATTGCAAAAAGGTATAATAAAATAATAAATGGAAGTTTATAATAGAGTAAAAACTTTGAATGATACAAGCAAAACATTATCAATACTGAAAGACAATACTCCCTCTCACAGCACTTGTTATTCCTCAATCTACCTCACCTGCGGTTCGACGCACTTTGGATATTCTCCTCTTACGCTGGACTGGCTCCGACTCAGAATCATCCGAGTCGATGACTTTGACAGTGCGACGAGAGCGGACACGACACGGAGAGTCACTTTCGGATTCATCAAAAGAGTCCGAACTTATCACTCGATTCCTCCTGCCATAACACAATGATGGTACATGTCTGAGAATGAGGCTGTCATCCGATGAGCTATCACTGACAGTCACTTCTCCGGTGACAGGCGTAACAGCGCTGCTGCTCACTGCTGGAGAGACCTTTATAGAGCAATCCTCTGGTTGGTCCGAAGATGATTTTTCAACATCTGTTAATTTTTCAGTGGTCTTCGAGGTTGCTCCTTCAGCGGTACTAGAGTTAAGGTTTGAAGTCGCACGCTTAAGTTTAGATTTGAAATCTGACAACCAAGGTTTGGGCTCCGGAGTTGGATGAAGCAGCAGCTTGTCTGGCAATGGGTCTAGCAAATCCAGGTCTGAAGAGGTAAGTGCAAGGGTTTGCGATGTGGCAGCCTTCTTAGGTTTTACAGCTGGATTCGCTTGAGAGCCTGAGATAGTCCGTTTTAGCGACTTCGGTGAGAAGATATGGGGCTGTTGGGAGTCGGCTGGTTTAAATTTTAAGGGGTATGCCGGGTTGCTACTCGGTATACTCGGTACATCTTCCTTGGGTAGTTTCCGCACAGTTGTGCTGTTAACACACTTTTTCAGCACTTCAATATTTGGAATGCTAACAGGTGGTATCTTGTACCTGAAACACGCCAGTTGTAAGAGGAAAACTAGTCTTGGCAATGAGAAATCACCAAAAAATGAAGTTGTTGGTGAAAGCAATGCATAAGTAGACTGAATGGCCTCACTTTCACAACTTGAAAGCATTCGCAGAATCATCATAAGAAGAGTAGGTAAACCTAATCACTCCTCGACAAGGAATAAACATTTGAGAAGTTGCGAGTCACAACTGCCAATGAGAAGTTGCGAGTCCCAACTGCCAATGAGAAGTTGTGAGTCACAACTGCCAATGAGAAGTTGCGAGTCACAACTGCCAATGAGAAGTTGTGAGTCCCAACTGCCAATGAGAAGTTGCGAGTCACAACTGCCAATGAGAAGTTGTGAGTCACAACTGCCAATGCACAAGTCGAGCTTGTCACAAAGATGTGATCACATCTGAGTGCTGTATACATTGTAACCATAACAGTCAACATGATCAGTAAGCAACAATTAAAATGAATGTAGATGTGCTTTTATATTCAGACTAGCGAGCGATCTCAGTAGTAACGTACTATGATTAGTTGTACGTTGTACTTATGATAGACAATGCTGTACTCCCTAGTGGATAGAATCTCATGTATAAAAGCAGAGCAGCTATTTAAAACAGTTTAATATTAAATGATGTTTGTAACTTTTCCCTGGATGGATAAATGCTAAATTCATTAAAAATTTAATTTAGGAGCTGGCATATAAATTAGAGGGGGGAAGTAGTAGGCTGGTGTGATGGATATTTGCAGAGAGAGCTGGATTATAACTGATATCTAAAACGGAACTAAGCCACACTTAGCCAAAGTAAAAACGCCAACAACAGTGTACAGTAGCAAAAGTTACCCAATGCCTATCGTAATAGTTTTTACATAGTATTGTAGGGTAAAAAATATACCTTTATAGGATCATCAGAAATGTATGCGTAGTCGTTTTTTTAAATATACAAGTATTTGAAAGACCATCACAGATGCCTAATATCCAAACATCTCTCAGTCAGACGATTGAATACCCGTTGTTGGTAGCCATTTGAATAAAATATGACGAAGCATATATACACCCCTAAGACTAGCCTGTCTTGACAAACTGTTGTTTTGCGGAGTTGTCCCCTGTCGAGCGGGCGAGCAACAACAGCTAGTCACAAGACATACTGCACCTGATGCATCAGCTGCACTTATAGGGAGTTGTTCTCTTCCGTCTACACGGCTTGGCTGCGATGTTATGTCGGTCGCTCCATTGGTAATCATAACGAACTTCACGCAAAAATTTATGTAAAAAAAATAAGATTACAACATTTAACCAAAGACCAGCCTCTGTGGTAAACTTTAGTAGAACTTTAGAATAAAATTAATTGAAATAAAATCAATAAGAACAAATAAAACTGACTGATACAAAAATAGAAATAAAACTGACGGAGCGCACAAATAATGACATGTTTAGTCGCTGTTGTTGCCTAAGTTCTCAAATTCTACTAAAGTTTACTGCAGAGACCGGTCGCTAGTTAAACATTCTTATCTTAATTTTTCTACATAGGTTTTTGCACGAAATTCGTTGTGATTACCAATGGAGCGACCGACATAACATCGCAGCCAAGCCGCGTAGACAGAAGAGAACAACTCCCTATAAGTGCAGCCAATGCATCAGGTGCAGTACGTCTTGTGACAAGCTGTTGTTGCTCGCCTGCTCGACGGGGGACAACTCCGTAAAAAACAACAGTTTGTCAAGACAGGCTACCTTAAGACCTACATCGACCCTTGAAGCCATTTATAAAAAAAACTACATTTATTCATTTTCATTCCGCAAAATTTAGTACTAATTTGAAAAGTTTTCTGGCGCACAAAATAATTTCAACAGCAGATTCATCGTAATTCTTTTTATATTACAGTCAAAACTCCACATACAGAGTTAATACATTGCGATATTTGCTTTGTAGGTCAAAACTGTGTATGTTAAAACAATTAGTCTAATAAGAATACATTGTATTTCGTTCAATTAGTTCCACAGCTAATACATTTAGCATTCCATTTCAGATAATTACAGATAACATTATCACGTTATCTGTAATTACATATAACATTATCATGTTATTTGTAATTACATATAACATTATCACGTTATCTGTAATTACATATAACATTATCATGTTATCTGTATGTATGTATGTATGTATTTATGTATTTATGTATTTATGTATGTATGTATGTATGTACAGGTAAAAGTATGCAGGTACACATGGTGATAGAGATATGAAGGTATGTAGGTACAGGTGGTGATAGAGATATGAAGGTATGTAGGTACAAGTGGTGATAGAGATATGAAGGTATGTAGGTACAAGTGGTGATAGAGATATGAAGGTATGTAGGTACAGGCGGTGATAGAGATATGAAGGTATGTAGGTACAGGTGGTGATAGAGATATGAAGGTATGTAGGTACAGGTGGTGATAGAGATATGAAGGTATATAGGTACAGGTGGTGATACAGATATGAAGGTATGTAGGTACAGGCGGTGATAGAGATATGAAGGTATGTAGGTACAGGCGGTGATAGAGATATGAAGGTATGTAGGTACAGGCGGTGATAGAGATATGAAGGTATGTAGATACAGGCGGTGATAGAGATATGAAGGTATGTAGATACAGGCGGTGATACAGATATGAAGGTATGTAGGTACAGGTGGTGATAGAGATATGAAGGTATGTAGGTACAGGCGGTGATAGAGATATGAAGGTATGTAGGTACAGGTGGTGATACAGATATGAAGGTATGTAGGTACAGGCGGTGATAGAGATATGAAGGTATGTAGGTACAGGTGGTGATAAAGATATGAAGGTATGTAGGTACAGGTGGTGATAGAGATATGAAGGTATGTAGGTACAGGTGGTGATAGAGATATGAAGGTATATAGGTACAGGTGGTGATACAGATATGAAGGTATGTAGGTACAGGCGGTGATAGAGATATGAAGGTATGTAGGTACAGGCGGTGATACAGATATGAAGGTATGTAGGTACAGGCGGTGATAGAGATATGAAGGTATGTAGGTACAGGTGGTGATAGAGATATGAAGGTATGTAGGTACAGGTGGTGATAGAGATATGAAGGTATGTAGGTACAGGTGGTGATAGAGATATGAAGGTATGTAGGTACAGGTGGTGATAGAGATATGAAGGTATGTAGGTACAGGTGGTGATAGAGATATGAAGGTATGTAGGTACAGGCGGTGATAGAGATATGAAGGTATATAGGTACAGGCGGTGATAGAGATATAAAGGTATGTAGGTACAGGTGGTGATAGAGATATGAAGGTATGTAGGTACAGGCGGTGATAAAGATATGAAGGTATGTAGGTACAGGTGGTGATAAAGATATGAAGGTATGTAGGTACAGGTGGTAGAGGTATGAAATTACATGGGGCAGAGGCATAATTTATTTATCAACGCAGAGACTTGGAATGACTGACTTCTGCCGCTAACATGGTGTTCATGCTAACAGTTTAAACATCTGTTGATTCATGTTTAGGCTTTTAAATCAAGTTTCTTCTATTGTATGTAGTTATTCGTTCTATTGCAAGTTCGACAACAAGTTGGCAACTTTGAGACTTTATGCTCAGTAATGCTTGACACAAGTTCACGTAAACATCACAAAACTTAAAGACTCGAAGAGAGAATGCAGATTTTCAAAACCTCATATAATATGCATCTAAGCGAACGTATATGCAACAATCTAGGATCTTAAAAGCGTGTACAGTTGACTCCTGGAACAAACAAGGGTTGACTGTATCATGTGACGCGATGAAGTTCTTATTCTGGAGATGATGAAGCTGACACAAAATGAAAAAAGGTTTGCTATCACACATTTATGAATACAGTAACTGTGTATGTCATGTCAACAAACACCAACAGCTTGTTTTACCTTTATTCAGGACCACATAATGACATCTCTAATGATGAAAGAAATAATAATGATGCTATAACAAAAACATAAATACTTTTAAGATTGAAACTGAGCGCTAAATATCTTCAAATCATTTTCTTATCATCGATGCAATATGTTGTTACCATGTTTTTTTGTAGTGAAAAATATCATTTTGTTGTTGATTACAAATGCTAATAAAAGGATATACATATACACATAATTCACATGTATTTATAATCCAATATTTATTATGACAACAGATTAAGTTTTAGCGACCAGTCAAAATGCTAATCAGAGGCAGCAGGTCAAGACTAAGCAAACCAAGCTGATCAGCGCATACACCAGTATAGGCAGCAGGTCAAGACTAAGACCAAACTGATCAGCGCATACACCAGTAGAGGCAGCAGGTCAAGACTAAGACCAAACTGATCAGCGCATACACCAGTAGAGGCAGCAGGTCAAGACTAAGACCAAACTGATCAGCGCATACACCAGTAGAGGCAGCAGGTCAAGACTAAGACCAAACTGATCAGCGCATACACCGGTAGAGGCAGCAGGTCAAGACTAAGACCAAACTGATCAGCGCATACACCGGTAGAGGCAGCAGGTCAAGACTAAGACCAAACTGATCAGCACATACACCAGTAGAGGCAGCAGGTCAAGACTAAGACCAAACTGATCAGCGCATACACCAGTAAAGGCAGCAGGTCAAGACTAAGACCAAGCTGATCAGCGCATACACCAGTAGAGGCAGCAGGTCAAGACTAAAACCAAGCTGAGCAGCGCATACACCAGTAGAGGCAGCAGGTCAAGACTAAGACCAAACTGATCAGCGCATACACCAGTTGCATTTCCAATCACCAAGTGTGTAAAGATTATACAAGTCGCCACAAGCATGTGATGAGGAGATAAATGAGGGGATAGAGTTCAACTTACTTTAATCCTTTGCGGAACTTCACTCTGAGGAAAGCAACAGGGCAGATGTGTGGTGGGATAGAAGGGGAGGTTGTGATGCCATATGTATAAAGATAGGTAAGCTTGGAAAGGTAGCTCGCATGGGCTGAGTGTCTGTGTCTGGACACAATGCTGTTATAACTGCTGACCGGGGCAGGCAAATCCTTCACATCAAACATGCCATCGACTTCCAACTGCCGGCCCTACAGCGCCACACCAACAATCACTACAACTATTAGAATGAGAACAGATACACCTTATTTAACAAAACTAATTTATGAATTCACACAACTTCATTTTTCATACCAACTGTATGAGCTATCCCTCCCGCTAGCAAGAGTGCAGAAGACAACATTCATTACATTACAATGATTGTTATATGTATTTCGCCTAGTTTATACTGATGACTGTTCAAACACCATTCAGATGATATTGGCCTTTATGCCTTAAGAAGTTATGTTCACATGCACATAAAGTGTCTCTTATGATTAGCTAGTCTTAACGCTAATCTAGACTTCACCTTTAAACAGGGGCTCAGAGCAAGATTAGTCTAGGTGAAGGTCATCACAATTACTCGCTTTTCAGAGTTAATCTGTGCTTGTAATCGAAAAATACATTTGCATTAAACAGCTAATAAAATAGACATCAATATGACCAGTATTATTTAACGTACATATAAAAGAGAGTGACGTTTTCAGGAACATTTTTGGAATATAAATGACTACAAATTTGTCAGATGATTCAGTCAGATTTACTGATAGAAATCTGCCTTTACATTCTGAACATGATAAATTGAGTTTGCTAGGCTAGACTAAAAAATAATAAAAATATTAATTGCTAAAATATCAGTAACTGTTCATAAATACACTTGAATTTGTCTGCCATGTTTACTACTATTTAAATTAAGCGAATACAATGTAAGTTCATGAACAGAGACGCTGTCTCACACCGTAATGTTTGTCATCAATGAAGAGAAGTTAGAAGGTTAGCTCTGTAGTAGGATAAGCGTACAGCTACCAAGGCAATGTCCACACTCAGGCCCTATCAGAACTGTGGTCAAATGACATGCAGTATAAACCAGGCTTTAGTAAGTATATTTTACTACAATTCTGTCTTTTACAACTACCATAATAGCGTAACTGTAGGCTTACCAATTACTGCACAACAAAAGACAGTTGGTGGGTCTGGGTACACAGGCTAATATTTTGTGTGTCTCAACTCATTTTAGGTATTCTTTCGTTCTATCATTGCGAAGTGGAGAAGTTGACAATGAAAAACCTGGTGGGAAATTTTTTGTATCTTTGAAGTTTTTTTTGAGAAGCAAAGCGAATAATTTACAAACTCAGAAAAATTACCCTTTACACAGACCTTCATTGAATATCTCTATTGATCTATTGATCCAAACTATTAAATCTATTGATCCAAACTATTAGAGAAATCATAAAATATCTTAAGACCAATTAGCCAGGCCTCCGCGTCATTGCAAGTTTTAGAGCTGATAGATCATGGTGGATACTGGACATGTTGAACCTGCGTAACCCTTGATTACGGTGGATACTGGACATAGTGAACCTGCGTAACCCTTTAGTAAATATCTGCTGTCTGGCACAAACAATAAAGTGCATCATTTATTAAAAAAATAAAGGATAGCAATAATTTCAGTACATGGAAGAACAAACACTGCAAATTCTGTTGCTCTAATTTCAACTCGACTGGTAAAACTGTGTCAAATAGAAGTTATCTCTCTTGGTTTAGTTTTTAGAAATCATGTGCTTAGTTTAGTGATATACATTGTTCAGTTAGTAAATATAGATGTACTAGTTGAATGCCCAGCAAGTTGCCCGGGTAATAATAGTCTCTGCAGAGAAAACTTATTTTTATTTAACATATTCAGCATTTACCATTGTAACTTTTAAACTACATATCATGAGAAAAGAGTTTTTGTGCAGTTCAAACAAATTCAGAGAAAAAATAAATATCGAGTAAATAAAAGTGTGTATAAAAAAGGTTACTGTTGCAGTGGAAGCTTTTTGTATTCAAAGTCTTGATGGACGATACTGGTACCTCTGGATACTGGAACAAACGCAAAAATTAGATATTGGACTTTCTTTGTCTGATACTTTGGCTGATCGAACAAAGAGGGAATGAAGAGGTAATTCCTACTCCAGATAATACAATTGTCCACATGAAAAGCATTTCGCTTTTACAAATTTACCGAAACGGGAAATATGAGTGAAACGGCACATTTGAAAATTACAAATTAAAAAACAGGTAATGCTAAAAACAAATTAGTTTTGAAAAAAGCGCAAAAAGTAACATTAATTAATAATACAAAGAGTGAAGTAAAATAATAAAAAATATCATTAATATTTATTATTATTAATAATAAAAAATATTTAACGTAGCAATCGTAAAAAGGATATACAGTACAGGGTGAGAGCGATGGTAATGATAAGAACGGCTTAGCCTAGTGGTTAAACGCGCTTGTTAGTAGACTCGCTATTTGAATAGTCGTACGTATAACAAAAACTTTGAATTTACTTCAAATAACTTTACCTTACTAAAGACACGCACACACACTTGAAGCTAAGTTTTAGTATGTATTTTTAATTATTTTACTGAATTTCAATTTTTTATCACTAAAATTTTATCATTTATCAGTTTTCATCGTCGCTTTTACTATAACTTTAAGCAAACTTGTTTAAAACATTTTTCAACTTAATTCGGCAAAAAAACTCGAATGGTGCTATTTTCGTAATGAAGTGGATTTTTATTACCAGGTTAAAGAAAGTTGTCTGACCTTTGGACCTTCTGTATGAAGGGATCGCAATTCAAACTTTACTACTGGCTTTGAAAGGAAAATATTACCAAACGAGAGTTGCTGAACTGAAAAAAATTGGTCATCATGTCTCTTTCAGGCGTTGTAAAAATATTTGTGGTGAATAGCATTTTGGTGTCTTTATTACGTTGACGTACGTAATAAGCACACCGACTGCCAAATTTAAACTTGGGCGAAAGTTTTATTGAATTCATATAGCGAAATAAGAATTGTATGGTGAGGTGAAAAGATCATTGTGTTCCCCTCGTATATCATGGTAATCGTATCATGAGGATGATATATATATATATATATATATATATATATATATATATATATATAGATTGGTATACATAAAGCTCATAGACTGAGTTCAAGCGTGTATGACAATTTCGTAAATCTTTCATAAAAATGATCATTTTACTGTGAGCCCATGTAAAGACAACCATTCAAGAGTTATATTGTCATTACTATAACTGATGAAATGACTTTGGTAATATACAGACCTTGACATTCACCGTATCTTTGATTAGAATATAAATAACTGGATAGTGTTGGCATCCTTCTTAGTAGGGTATTAAATTTACTGTTGCCTAACTTAAAGAAATTCAAAGAATTCATGGCTCTCAGAATAGAATTATCCTTTTATAAATTATGAATGAATTATTATTTCATAAATCGTAATTTTATAGATCTTTAATATAAGGTCTGCATAAATAGGAATTTACAGAGTTTGGAGGCTCTCACTGGTGATTTGATTCAACGTCTCAAAGTTTATGAAACTTTTTCATGAAAACAACAGTATGCCAGCTGATCTGACATGCCTAGGTCGCCAGCTTTGTAATGGTCTACCAAACATAATGTTATCCTGAATGAGTTGAGATACAGTAACTATGAAGTTCACTACCCTGACTATAAGGGACAGATAATTGAGTCAGTACCGGAATATATCTGAGCATTAGCACTAATCTCTCATATGCCATCTCTCGACTAGCGGACATGAGGTCGGGGCACTGCGACAATTGTACACCTAAAATACAACCAGTCATCCTTGATTGTCTTCAATAATTCATTAGACAATCTTATTCGTCCCTTGTATTCTTCACTTACAAACAACTGTATGCTAGCTATGTTGATATCATCATAGATAATCTTCGACATTTGAACGCTGACTTCAGCCCGAGTATTGAGGCTACTTTTATCCGAGCTGCAGGAGCTAAGATTAAATAGAAAACAGCCCAACTGTGGTTAACATAAGTACTCTGTGTATCACACTAGCCTGAAAAGACAAGCACAAATTCATGCCAGTTGCTAAATACTACATATTAAAGATTAACCCCTTAAGATATTAAAGATATTAAATTAAGATATTAAGATTGAACAGAATTTAAGAAGAAACTTCAATAACAGCACTCGAAAAAACTCGATGAAAATGTTTACATACTTAAGATAGTAGAAGCGTTTAAAGACCCATCCGCATATCAATTTGAAACAGCAAAGCAAACGCGCAGTTCACATTATCTTTGCTGAGGAACAACTAAATAAGTTTTGAGAAGTTGCAATTATGTATTTCAGTTTATTGAAAGATGAAATAAGGATTTCTATTAATAAAATATGGCAAACTTTCTACCAGTCTTTTAAAAAGAGGTAAATGTATATGAAGCTTGTAATCACTATTCTTCTGCTTTTGTCTTCTAACCACTAATACAAACTTGTATCCTTGAATGAAATGATTGTCAATCAATCAAGTCTCGCTACTACATGTAGGTTCCTAGCAATTGAACCGCTTTTAAAAGTAAAATAACATAAATTGGGCGGTCAAAGTGATGCCCGCTGAGGAAACTTGTCGAGGAATATTTGTAGTAACAAAAAAGTGCCTTTTGACCTTTCAGATGTCAAGGTCTTAACAGCTGCTACTCAACATAAACCAAATTATGTTATCTTAGTTTTAAATCAAATACAGCAATCAGTTTTATAACATGAAAATTTAAAGGCCTTCAGACAGTCTGTAACGACATTTAGCTTTACAAATATAAGAGGACTGGTAAAGTGCTACGGATGAGTTGTGGCAATGTTGTAATATAAAAACATCCAGAGAGTGCATGAAGTACCTTGTGAGGGATCAGATAAGACAGATTCTGGACAGTTCCCGATAGCTATTCCATCTGAGCACATTTCCCCGAGTTGTTTAATAGAGCAGTTGGTCACATTGATATAGCCATGCGTATCAGCCAGCTCACGGGGTGTGTAACCGATCATGGCCCACCTTTCTTTCACGCCAGCATACTGCCACAAAGAACACAGATACAAGTTACAACAATGAGAGAACACAATGACCTTTCCTAGTTGTTATATATCAACTGCACTGATCTCAGTCTGCCTCTGATGATCAGCGCGAGTGAGTGTCCATTTACTAATAGTTTGATCTGAAGGAGTTGTTTTCTTTCGCTTCAGAGCAACTGTTTATAACAGCTCGATCCACAGCTTTAGAGAAATAACGGTTAACAACGGAATCAAAATGGAAGGTTCATTACTTGACAAATATCTTGTACGTGTGATCATGATAATGGAGTGTTCATTACTTGACAAATATCTTGTATGTGTGGTCATGATAATGGAGTGTTCATTACTTGACAAACATCTTGTACGTGTGGTCATGCTAATGGAGTGTTCATTACTTGACAAATATCTTGTATGTGTGGTCATGATAATGGAGTGTTCATTACTTGACAAACATCTTGTACATGTGGTCATGCTAATGGAGTGTTCATTACTTGACAAATATCTTGTACGTGTGATCATGATAATGGAGTGTTCATTACTTGACAAATGTCTTGTATGTGTGGTCATGCTAATGGAGTGTTCATTACTTGACAAATATCTTGTATGTGTGGTCATGATAATGGAGTGTTCATTACTTGACAAACATCTTGTACATGTGGTCATGCTAATGGAGTGTTCATTACTTGACAAATATCTTGTACGTGTGGTCTTGATAATGGAGTGTTCATTACTTGACAAATATCTTGTACGTGTGGTCATGCTAATGGAGGGTTCATTACTTGACAAATATCTTGTATGTGTGGTCATGATAATGGAGTGTTCATTACTTGACAAATATCTTGTACGTGTGGTCATGATAATGGAGTGTTCATTATTTGACCAATATCTTGTACGTGTGGTCATGCTAATGGAGTGTTCATCACTTGACAAATATCTTGTACGTGTGGTCATGATAATGGAGTGTTCATTACTTGACAAATATCTTGTACGTATGGTCATGCTAATGGAGTGTTCACTACTTGACAAACATCTTGTACGTGTGGTCATGCTAATTTCATTCTGTCAAAGTTTGAGAGTAGTTCAATCTGGTTCAACCTTACCAGTTACCATGAACTAACCTCGGACTGAGCTAACAAAACTCCAACAGAATTATCACATTGACTTAGCTAAGTGAAACCACTTCTTAATCTTTCACCATAGATGGAACCTTCACGCATGTCTGCCTTACACTGTACATCTGGGTCAGTCCTACACCGTATATCTGGGTCAGTCCTACACCGTATATCTGGGTCAGTCCTACACCGTATATCTGGGTCAGTCTTACACTGTATATCTGGGTTAGTCCTACACTGTATATCTGGGTCAGCCCTACGCCGTATATCAAGGTCAGTCCTACACTGCAACTATGTCTGCCCTATACTGTACTATTACCTTATATGTATATGGATTTGTTATCAAAACTACACTTTTTAATACGCTACATAGAATATTTATATTCAGAGCTGTCAACACTTTCCTATGAAAAAAAGGAGGATATATAGGAAGAATATCAGAAGGTCAGAATACACTGAACCATGTTCTTATATCCTTTTACTTTTTAAAGTTGAATCATGTGAATTATCTTTAATATGTTTTTATTGTTGCAATTGTTTTAAATTTTATAAGCGTCAGTAAACATTTATACTTCAGCAAAGCCCATCAGTATTTTTAAATACCTACTTATTTGTTCTAAGGATGTGTATACAATGGAAAATGTCAGAAAGGTTTATGATAGCCTGTGGATGAGCAATGTCAGGGAGATAGCCTGTGAACAATAGCAAAGTCAAGGAGGTAGCCTGTGGACAATGGGCCAAGTCAGGAAGGTAGCCTATGGACAATGGGCCAAGTCAGGGAGGTAGCCTATGAACAACGGAAAATGTCAGGGAGGTAGCCTGTGGACGATGGACCAAGTCAGAGACGCAGCTTGTGAACAATGGAAAATGTCAGGGGGATAGCCTGTGAACAATGGAAAACGTCAGGGTGGTAGTCTGTGGACAATAAGCCAACTTGGGGAGGTAGCCTGCGGACAATGGAAAATGTCAGGGTGGTAGTCTGTGGACAATAGAAAATGTCAGGGGCGTAGGCAGGACTGTCTCAATTCATGACTGATACAGCAAGCGATTGTGATACATATCAAGTCCTCAAAACTGGCTGAGACATGACTTTGCTACATGACTATAAGACATACTACTATAAGACATATTGGTATTGGGCCTGAGTTGATAACTTGTTCTGGGGCTCTCCGATAGCAGAGACTTGCAACCTGTCAAGCCCGCAGTAGAGACTGTTTGTTTTGTGAAAAGTAAAGATTTATACAGCAAATCTATTTTAGCTGGCACACAAGTTCTACTATACTAACAGCGCTGAGGCATTGTAATGCATGAACGACTGCAAAGGGTGGAAGTAGGGTAGAAGCTTCACCTTTTCACTGAGCTTTGGGGCCTGAATATAGTACATCTCTGTGATGGTCATATAGTCAGCATCTCTGCAGATATCAGCGTTGAACGTCTCAGCTAGCTCTCTCCACTTTGCCGACTCTCTGTCTAATTTGCAAAAGCTCGGCCTCTCTCTTGGATCAGCACGCGGCTCGAACAACTCTTTGTAATAGAAACAAAGGTACGGGTGAATGTGGGTGTGATGAGACAGCGAGAGCGAGTGAAAGGGCAAGAAGTTTGGCCAGCATGACATAAACAACAGGTGACTACACAAGAAATCATATGACAACTGAAGAGAAACGAAGTCAGGTGTCTGGAGAGCAAAGATCTCGGATGACACCTTGGCAAGTACACAAGCTTTAAACCAACATTCTTAAATTCTTAAGCTAACAGCCAGTTATATCAAAAACTGTACATGTGTTGGAAATTCCTACCTTGTTCCGAGTCTGTAAAAACGCTAGCAGGTGTATCCTCCTGTCCATCTGTCTCTGCTATCATTTGGTCAACCGTGCTTGGAGGTCTTGTATAACGCTTAGTTTTCCGGTGCTTATCACTGGTTGGAGTCTTTAGGGCAGAAGGGACATGCTCAACGGGTTTATTTGAAGGGTTTGGAAGGAGAGGCAGAAGTCCGGTATCCAAGTACTTCAAAAATGCCTCCATGTGAAACTTGGGCTGCAGACTACAAGCAACCAAATGTTAAATTCGACAGTGCAGAGAAGTTCGGTATTCAAGCACAGTCCAAAATCGAATTTCAACTGCTCGAGATCTTGAACAAATCCCTCTTCAAACAAAAGGTGTAAGATTTTTTGTTTTAAATGCCAAGTCTTTAACTGCCGAGTGACTTTATCTCGTCTCTCTTACCTTTCCCTGCCATTTTCGTATTCAACTATTGGCTAGCCTTCGATACGATAATGTGTTTGCTGTTACAATTGGTAAAAATAAAAAATATTTATGGTTTTTTCACGTAGTATTTGAAGAGATATTCATGAAAATTGAGAACACATTTTTTACATTTTACACAAAAATTTGAAAAAGTGAGGCTGGGGTACGACCTTCTACAGATGTGGCAATACATTACCAAGCCTAACCAATGCTATTAGTAGGCTGTTTATGAGAAACTCACCATACTTTAGATGTTACCCGCTCTTTTAAACCATAACTGTCACGAACAACTTTTATCGTATTTTCTAGGTAAATCAGACACGCTGGTTCCGATTTTGTACACAAAATAAAGATTAGTCCACTAACCTTCAAAGTCATTTAGGCTTTTCTAAAGCGTTTCAATATCCGTTTCAAAAACAACACAATCGGCATTACAAGCCCCGCCCATAAATATGTGACGAAACCTAGCTTTTTCAGAAATGGAAGTTGGGAATGTTTAGTCCGATTTAGAATAATAGAGATGGGTGTCTTAAAACCCATTATTATCTAAATCCAGCCTGTAAAATAATTTCAGTTTTTATGAAAGGGATATAAACTATTTAAAATTGCTCGCAGCTTGTTACATGACGTTTAAATGGGCTGGACGCCGAGAAAAATGAGCTCAAAAAGCGCGGCTTTATCACGAGCTAGCGTTGTTATTGCGCTTTTTAAATATGCAATGCTAAATAGCTTATCTACCTTTCAGAAAAGACTGATATTATTTTTAAGGCTGAATTTAGATATTAATGGATTTTAAAACACCCATCTCTATTATTCTAAATCGGTCTAAACATCCCTACGTAACTTCTGTTCCTAAAAAGCTAGGTTACGTCAAGTATTTATGGGCGGAGCTTGTTATGCCGATCGTGTTGTTTTCGAGCCCGATATTAAAACGCTATAAAAAGTTCTTCATTACTCTGAAAGTTAGTGGCCTAAACTTTATTTTGGTTACAAAATCGGAATCAGCATGTCTGATTTACCTAGTCAATATGATAAAAGTTGTTCGTGGCAGTTATGGTTTAATGTGCACATTCTGGTGCAAAAATAATGTAAACATGCTTAAAAAATTGTTTTGTCATGAAACGAATCAAAATTATTTACTTTATCAATTGTAAAGGGAAAATCTTTTTTCAGAATTTCAACTTTTTCGAATTTTCAAACAGCCTCCTCGGACAGATTGTGGCAAAAAAGAAAAGTGGAATTGAATTTTTAAAATGTCTCTATATGAAACTTGCACTGAAGACCACAAACAAAAGCTTACTTCAACAGCACTCTGCATGAAGAGAAGCTTGTCAACTTTATCTCATAAACAGCAAGTTGAGCATGTAAGCAACAATTTCAATATAAACAGCTGTCAGTACATATAGCATAGGCAAAATCTTTGCGGCCAGAGTCCTGTTGTGCCGTAAGCCAGACAGCAAATCTGACAAAACCAAAGGCTGTTTGAACAGTGCAAACTCACAGCTGCGCTCCCTTTTGAGTTAATGCATGCTTGAAGTTGATAAAGGCAACAGGACAGATCTGCGGTGGGACACGGACGGGTGTGTCATCCATTTCACTCTCAAAATGGAAGATGTAGTACATCCTGGAGAGAAAGAGACTCTCAGCATCTTTTGCGGAGAGCTGTGACGTGTATGTATCAAACCCAAACTGTGGCTCTCTCTTCATGTCTGACAGGTGCTCCATCTGCTCCTCAACAGTCTTCACCTTTCCCTGTTGCGGCCAACCATGGTGTTGAGAGGACAGAACGAATGACAGGACAAAAAGAAGAAACTCTGATCTATAATTCCCTAGTCTATATGATATAGACTAGCTTGTCGCAGACATGGTGTAAATGGTCACCATTTGGTACCAAGGTATAAGTAATGTTTAGGGATTGCAAGTCTAGGAGGTGTAACAAACGAAATGTACTAGCTTTATAGAATACAGTCACATTTCTACTTACTATTGCCTTGAAATATGAACTCCAGCAAAAATTTGATTGTAAACCTGAAATTCCAACCAACATATGATGCTAGAGGTTTCACAAAGCATCTATGTAAGATAATTTACAGCCGTGCTCATAATTACAAGATTGTTTAAAATGGACATGTTATTTGCTATTAATTGCTATTTATTATTCTTATTTGTTATTAATTCATGGTATTTATGGTATTCATGCCGATTTATTACATTAATTGTGGCAATATGCACATCAATGGAAAGTTATGGATGCTCTACACATGAATATTACAAAGTATCAGTTGATATTTGCCTTTGTAGCCTGGTTTCGGTGTAACATAGTCGTAGCTACAGTATGACTACAAATCTTATGAAAACTGTCGGTAAAATTACATTGGCCCATTGTAACACCTTTTTAGAGTGTACATGTACATGTAACTATATGAAAGTATATTGGTGCCTTCTGATGTGATAGTAGAGCCTTAATATTTAGTTGGCCAGCCCTTATTGGCAATCACATGATAGAATAAGAAAGGTTTCCCAATAGATTACAATTCTTGAGAATACGTTTGGTGGCAGGCGGTGTCTCCAAAACTTGCTTTTTAAATATGTATATATAGTATTTATGGTCTGCGATAATAAAAAATGTGACTATGCCATAAATGACCGAAAACATGAAAACAAAATTGCTAGGTGGTCACATAATTATGATCACTACAGTAGTTTACGGTTCACTTAGTCTATGTTATAGTAAAATTGTGCTGCGTATCTCTGTGAGCACCTCTACCTTCGCACCTACCCATGGCTGAGCTGACCCTTCTGTTCAGGTAACTTTCACGTAAAGTATTCCAGCGTAAAGTCGAATATTTGACACCAAATTTCAAGCTTGAAAATCCATCCTCGACTTGCATGACGGTCACATTTTTATGACATGAATTCTAGTAAAATTTAACTTCAAAAACCATCGCAAATCAAAATTACATGATATGATATAGGGATTTATTTATAAAATAGTAAAATACTAGTACTCCTACTCAAAATGAGATGAATCAAACACAAAGTCTTATTCTTCCCTATTCAAATTGTCGTTGCTAGGCTTCTCTTCTGGAATAATGTACTGTTTTAATTTAATGATTTTTTCGTTGTATCTGCCCACAAGCCAACACTCGGGTAATCCATTTGACACATCCACTATCCATCCTTTTTCTTGTACAAGAAAGCTGTCTTGCCGCATGGCGTTTGTTTTAAATATATTATCCAAAGTGGCAGTTTTGTTCTATAGGCGAGCAAATACCATGGTGAAGTATTGTTTTTCGTACCTCGCGGTCTTCACTAAAACTGTCGCCTCTCGTTCTTTTCTTAATCGTACATATTGACGACGGCAGAAGAAACAGGCATATTTTCTGATGGCATTTTTGAATGCAATTTCCTCAACTACGCATCCGCCTTCCTCTGATGCCAACTGAACTATTAACAATCTAACGGTTTGAGCCAAAGAAAGGGACAGACTTATACAGCAGGTACATGTCCAAACCAGGATTTTTAAACAGACTTGAGACCTCAACTTATACGCTGAGTCGACTTATACACCGGGTCGACTTATACACCTGAACTTAGGGTAACAAAACCTAATTTTAATTAACACTAACTAGTACGCTTGCTAGGCCCGTGCACTGTGTGAGATCAGTATAAGGAGAATTAACAAGTGAATCATTAGAGCTCTCGAATAGTGTAATAGTAGCATAGACCTATTAACTATACTTATATGGTAGCATAGACCTATTAACTATACTTATATGGTAGCATAGACCTATTAACTATACTTATATGGTAGCATAGACCTATTAACTATACTTATATGGTAGCATAGACCTATTAACTATACTTATATGGTAGCATAGACCTATTAACTATACTTATATGGTAGCATAGACCTATTAACTATACTTATATGGTAGCATAGACCTATTAACTATACTTATATGGTAGCATAGACCTATTAACTATACTTATATGGTAGCATAGACCTATTAACTGTACTTATATGGTAGCATAGACATATTAACTATACTTATATGGTAGCATAGACCTATTAACTATACTTATAGTTATTAAGTCTATGAATGGTAGTGTGCTCGCCTTTGGATCTGATATCTGATTTGAAGCAATATTCTTTTTCTAACGCTTTAAAGGTTGACTTGCAACAAAATTCACATTACAGTTATTTGGTGTCAAAAGATTGACCATGTCTTACTCTGTTGTGTTGTAGGTGCCAAATATGTGGAAATGTGATTACAAGCTCTTTAAAGCTTAAAAACGAAAAGCCGCCGTAGATTAGAATCTCTTTATTTCTCTGACATAGTCATGACAGTTTGGTTATTGTCTTGTCACGTGATGTTCTCACGTGAATTGAAAGGCCAATAAAAGGCTCAATATAAAACTTCTCGTAGCACTAGTTTATGACAAACACTTCGGGTTTTACCGAAGACCCCATATCAAATTTAGATGCTCGCTACTTTACAGTTTTGTTTCGACTCGGTCTAATCGTCTAGTCGTAATCTGATCATGTGACCCAATACTTCGCAAATAATTTCTGCAGCACTTTTCGATTATCACAGGTGACCAACAGGCTCGTCATGATTATCAGACAATGATATGTACTCCATCGAGCTAAGGTTAAAAAATTAAACGAATTTTTACGGTAAGTTATAAGATATCAGTGCTAAAAGTGACAGCATTACGATGACGATAAAACAGACGCGTAAGAACAATAGACATAGTTTTATTGAATGCGTGAAGTATATTTGTGAAAATATTTCGATGAATGAGGTTGCATGAAAGTGTAAACAGAAACCATCCTATAACAAGTACGTCCCATTTGAGCCGTTTTGGAAAGTGAATCCAAACTACGGCGGTCTTTTGTGGCTGCGATTAACTGTTCGTTTATTAGCTTTTAAGAGCTTGTAATCACATTCCCATATATTTTGCACCTACAACACAGCAGTGTAAGACATGGTGAATCTTATGATACCAAATAACTGTAATGTGAATTTTGTTGCAGGTCAACCTTTAACCCTTTCGCGGGCGAATTTTCAGGACTATATCAGACCCCCGTAGGTGAATTAATTTTCCGGAAAATCAATTTCTTTTAAAAGGTTTATTTATACACTCTTTTGTATGTTATTGTGTGCATATATCTATGTATAAACATGCATATGTATACATATATATGTTCAGATGTATATATATCTATATATTATAAATGAATAAAAATGTATAACATAAAAATATTTATATATGTAGATCTACCAAGATAAATATATATATTGTATATCTTTTTATGATACAAGTGTACACTTTAATAAGCACAATTTCGGTACAATATATCCAGAAGCATTCTCCTTTACAAAGGCCTACATCACAGTCTTTGCACCAGGTACTTATTCTTGTCTTTTTGTACCAATCACACAGCATCTACAGGAGTAAATACTGGACCTGTCACTACTACAAACTGATGAATGGTAGGAGAGTTATCTCTTTTTACATTGGTAATATTCTTCCAGACACTAACATCACCCCACCAACCTCATCATCATTACTGCTACCAGCTTTTTCATCAATATCACTTCCAGATGTAAAATAATTAAAATCACAATTTGAACCTGATTCATTGTCATCTCTGACTACTAAATCTAAAAAGTCACAGTCAGCTGCGATTCTCTTAGTAACTCCGGTACTAGTACTTGCTGTATTAGAATAATCACGGAGAGTTCTTTTCGAAGTCGTCATGACGATAAACTAAAATAAAATTTTCGAAGCTTTCAATAAATAACAGCTAAAACAGAACCAAAAAGAAAAAAATAATTAAAAACTATTTAGAACGGTTTTCTAATTTTTTTCGCAATTTCTATTCATTTATTACTGCTAAAAACGATCGTTTTGTGCAAATAGAAAATTTTTTTTAGAGGTTAACCGAAGCCAATATATCGTAGCTTGCTATCGATCAAAAAAGTAAACAAAAACGGCATTTAGCTAACCAAAAGCCGTAATAAAAGAAATATATTTCTCTGGCGACAAAATTGTCGCTCTGCCCATTTGAAGGAGTATCGCAAAGCGACAAAAGTGTCGCTTTGCCCGCGAAAGGGTTAAGCACGACTTTGGACAGACAGACGGACAGCTCTTGTTATAGTACAAATCACTTGGTTAATGAAGATTATTACATTTAGTTTGTAATTTAGGTTTTGAAATGTCACACTTCCTTTCATTGCCAATAAAAATCTGAAACTTCGCACCTTCATGAATTTGAGGACTAAAATTGTTCTTTCAGCATCTCGTAGGATGTTCTCTGATGTAACATCCGCATGTTTGCTCACTTGAACTCCTGTAAAACAACAAGTTGTTATTGGACAATGTGATGGAGTTGCATGCACGCAACCATGCTACCTAGCCTGCCAGTATTCACCATGTTTCTATTGTGCGGATCTAGAGTTGTGCGCATGTTGAGTTACCGTGCGATGAGTGTTGAGTTACCGTGCGATGAGTGTTGAGTTACCGTGCGATGAGTGTTGAGTTACCGTGCGATGAGTGTTGAGTTACCGTGCGATGAGTGTTGAGTTACCGTGCGATGAGTGTTGAGTTACCGTGCGATGAGTGTTGAGTTACCGTGCGATGAGTGTTGAGTTACCGTGCGATGAGTGTTGAGTTACCGTGCGATGAGTGTTGAGTTACCGTGCGATGAGTGTTGAGTTACCGTGCGATGAGTGTTGAGTTACCGTGCGATGAGTGTTGAGTTACCGTGCGATGAGTGTTGAGTTACCGTGCGATGAGTGTTGAGTTACCGTGCGATGAGTGTTGAGTTACCGTGCGATGAGTGTTGAGTTACCGTGCGATGAGTGTTGAGTTACCGTGCGATGAGTGTTGAGTTACCGTGCGATGAGTGTTGAGTTACCGTGCGATGAGTGTTGAGTTACCGTGCGATGAGTGTTGAGTTACCGTGCGATGAGTGTTGAGTTACCGTGCGATGAGTGTTGAGTTACCGTGCGATGAGTGTTGAGTTACCGTGCGATGAGTGTTGAGTTACCGTGCGATGAGTGTTGAGTTACCGTGCGATGAGTGTTGAGTTACCGTGCGATGAGTGTTGAGTTACCGAGCGATGAGTGTTGAGTTACCGTGCGATGAGTGTTGAGTTACCGTGCGATGAGTGTTGAGTTACCGTGCGATGAGTGTTGAGTTACCGTGCGATGAGTGTTGAGTTACCGTGCGATGAGTGTTGAGTTACCGTGCGATGAGTGTTGAGTTACCGTGCGATGAGTGTTGAGTTACCGTGCGATGAGTGTTGAGTTACCGTGCGATGAGTGTTGAGTTACCGTGCGATGAGTGTTGAGTTACCGTGCGATGAGTGTTGAGTTACCGTGCGATGAGTGTTGAGTTACCGTGCGATGAGTGTTGAGTTACCGTGCGATGAGTGTTGAGTTACCGAGCGATGAGTGTTGAGTTACCGTGCGATGAGTGTTGAGTTACCGTGCGATGAGTGTTGAGTTACCGTGCGATGAGTGTTGAGTTACCGTGCGATGAGTGTTGAGTTACCGTGCGATGAGTGTTGAGTTACCGTGCGATGAGTGTTGAGTTACCGTGCGATGAGTGTTGAGTTACCGTGCGATGAGTGTTGAGTTACCGTGCGACGAGTGTTGAGTTACCGTGCGATGAGTGTTACACAAATGTACATTAGTATGTTGCGGATTACCGCGAGTGCTTTGCTAAAAATATAAGGAATTCTATGCCAGAAGTCATAGCGGCGCACTCCTGTCTCGTTTAGCAGTCCGCTTTCAAAATAGCAATGACTGAAGTGTGGAAATGCTTAAAATGGAATAGCTTGTGCGGTATTTTTTGAGCATTCAGAAGTGTCGTTTCCATTTTTCGTAAGCATGAAACAGTCGATAAAAATTAGACAGCAAAATTGGCTTTACTTTTTATTTTCATCTTGTGGATGATGCAAACTTGCAGATTGACAGCGTCATGGAAGTTATCCCCACTTGTTATCCCCACTCGTTATCCTCACTCGTTATCCCCACTCGTTATCCTCACTCGTTATCCTCACTCGTTATCCCCACTCGTTATCCTCACTCGTTATCCTCACTCGTTATCCTCACTCGTTATCCTCACTCGTTATCCTCACGCGTTATCCTCACTCGTTATCCCCACTCGTTATCCCCACTCGTTATCCCCACTCGTTATCCCCACGCGTTATCCTCACTCGTTATCCCCACTCGTTATCCCCACTCGTTATCCCCACTCGTTATCCCCACTCGTTATCCCCACTCGTTATCCCCACTCGTTATCCCCACTCGTTATCCCCACTCGTTATCCCCACTCGTTATCACCCTCGCTGGAAGAACTGTCAGTAAAACAGCAGTCTACAAGCTAGCAGGCAGGTTACTTAAACCATAACTGCCACGTACAATATTCTACATATTTTACGTACAAAATATTGTACGTACGTACAAATATTATAAAATTTATTGCATTTCTCAGGTAAATCAGAGAGGCTGATTGCGATTTTGTACTCAAAATAAAGATTAATCCACTAACTTTCAAAGTAATTAAGACTTTTTTTACAGCGTTTTAATATCCGTCTTGAAAACAACACAATCGGCACAACAAGCTCCGCACATAAATATGTGACATACGCTAGCTTTTTAGGAACGGAAGTTAGGGATGTTTAGTCCGATTTAGAATGATAGAGATGGGTGTCTTAAAACCTATTATTATTTAAATTCAGCCTTCAAAATCTTCTCAGTCTTTTATGAAAGGTAAATAAACTATTTAAAATTGCTCGTAGCTTGTTACAGGATGTTTAATAGGCTGAATGCAAGTAAAATGAGCTCAAAAAAGCGCGGTTTTATCAGAAGCTAGCGTTGTTATCGCGCTCTTTTGAGCTCATTTTTAAATATGCAATATTAAATAGCTTAAATGTACCTTTCAGAAAAAACTGAGATTATTTTGAAGGCTGAATTTAAATAATAATGGGTTTTAAGACATCCATCTCTATTATTCTAAATCGGAGTAAACATCCCTAACATCTATGGGCGAAGCTTGTTGTACCGATTGTGTTGTTTTCGAGACGGATATTAAAACACTATAAAAAAGCTTTTATGACTGAAAGTTAGTGGACCAATCTTTATTCTGAGTACAAAATCGGAATCAGCGTGTCTGATTTACCTAGAAATTGTGGTCATACGTGGCAGTTATGGTTTATGATTAAACTAACCTAATGCAGGATCACAAAGTACAGACTCGGCAATGTTCCCAGCCTCCAAACCAGACCGGAGTATTTCACTGATAGCGGGAAACGAGTGCTCATCTATGTTAAGAAAACAGAGTGTGTCACTTGTTAGCTCCTCCGTATAGCCCTTTCCCCTCCACAGCTTCCTCTGCCGATTGTACTGCAAGTGAAGCCGCGGTATGTGAAATTGTAAGCCATATAAAAACATATGAAGGTACCATGTTACTTTAGTAATAATTATTCAATACCATGCCAGAAGGCAAGAAATAATCAGCAAAACTATACGGGTATGAATATAAACACTTGGTAGGCAATCCCATCATTCTTAACTCATGTTCCTCACCATAGAATAGAGAATGGCTAGCTAGCTACGGAACAACTGTCACAGCTATGAGCTATAGCAACACAGGCCTTTCCTAATTGTAAATCTGAAATATGGCCTAAATGGTTTGGATGGTGACTAGAGGAGAGCTGCCCAAGACTTCATACGCAAATATGAAGACAAGCAGTGGGAAGAAGCCAACTGGTGACATGCGATGAGGTATTGACTAGCTTTTGAATTGTAGTGGAGACACATGTAGTACATGGAAAGCAAATGCTTGACCAACATTCATCAGTGTTCTATAATAAATGGGCGAAGTAGCGCACCCGTTCTCAGTAGCATGTCTGTAAAAAATCGCTTTCTGGAGATGCTCATTCGTCATACTGACTTCTCATCTGTGCCAAGTACAACCTCTATGAAATGCTAGCAAATATGGAATATAATATGCAAGTGGGAGTCACAAGTGCGCATCTGAGAATAAAACAAACTACAATAGGAACATGGGTTTACCCTGCTCTCCAGCTCTGGACTATGTATCTCATAGATATCATTAACAAAGTAGAACTTGGATATAGTCCTTATGGAGAAGATGCTGTCATAGAATGCTCTGTGAAACTGTCGGTATTCTCTTGAAGCGGAGGAGAGTTTTTCAACTTTTAAACGGGCTACAAAGAAAAGAGCTTGTGAATTTCTTATATCATTATTGATTCATATTTTCATCTTGTATATTAATTCTAAATAAATACAGTAGATGCTCCTACAATTTTGCTTTAAAGATGCTCCTCCATTCCAAGAACTTTAACGTTATAGAGATTTGACGTTATATGAACAGTAAAATAAACAGTAAATTGCCTAATCTATTCTAAGATCATCCCAAACTTACCTCTTTGGCACTTCAAAAACTCAAATAACTACACTTGGCTTTTTTAATTTCATGACTGCACAGTAACTGCGGTATTATCGGTTTGTATCAACAAATTTTCTCCTTTTTCTTATCACTTTCACTCGGTTTAGAGTCCATGAATGCAGTAATTTGACAATAACTCAATAGGAGCACACACCTTCCATGTCAATTTACATCGATTTTTTCTGGACAGCAAAGTTTATTCCGCAAAGATGAAAAATCAAAAAAAGGTTTGGTCTGAAATTAAGTAAAGCAAAAATATATCTTCACTAAACATAAGAGCTGTGTCTGTCTGACTGATCGTACTGACACTCTAACGTCTGCACTAGTTGGCCGACATCAAGTAGCCTATTTCTGAATACACACAATCACGCAACTACTTATTCACCGAGCCTTCTCGACGCACCGGATGATCTCACAGTGAACTAGACTGCTATGGTACTAGTATATATAATAGAGATAATCCTATACGTCATTTTTTCCAAGTGCGACAAGAGAGAAAGCGATATTTTTAATAATAACTACCAGATCATCGCTATGCAAATCAAATTAGAGAATTTGCACCAACTTGATACTTTACGTTATATGAAAAGTTTCATGTGGTACGAAGCAAAAAATGTACAAGTACTGTATATATTATTTATGTTATGTGGAATTTACGTTATAGGAGCCTCTACTGTAACAAGATTATCATACTTTAGTCAAGCAGTATGATCATGCAATATGTTTCATGAATTGCAGGTAAAAAGCTACGACGATGAACTTAAGCATAATTGGACTAACAAAGAGCACCACGCATGGCATGAAAAAATGCTTCCCAATTCTTTAACATAATCAATATCGATAACACAAACGCTTAGTCCGGAAATCTGACCGAACAATCTGGGCAGAGCTATTAGTGTAAACAAACAACCCTACCCAACCAAGGGCGGTATTCAAAACCCACACTTGACCTTAAGTACAAAGAACTAGTCTTCCGTATATGAACAAAAGCTGATCATAATGCACTGAGCTAGTACAGTCAACCTTGACTTTCAGATCTGAACTTTTTGACAGAAAATGTAGAACTTGAGCGAATGATTGAGTTTGCACCTGAAGTAACTTCCAACACGCAATGCCAAAAGTTTCTGGAAACATTGTAGTTTTGTTAGTCAGTTCTGTATATATTATATACACATACAGTTCTACTTTTCATAGTTTGGTTCTGTATCTCTCTCGCATAATATTAAACAGCGCTTCCTTATTTTACTTTATAATAATAGGCCCCCAAAAAAAAGACTAGTGAAGTGTTACTAGTGGAGAAATAAAGAAGTAAGCAATTGTCTCCTTTGAGTAAAAGCAAGAAATTAGAGAAGACCACGAGACCACAAGCAAACATCTTAGGATCAACTCTTTCAAAAATCAATTAAGCATCTAGTAGTCAACTTGACGAACAAAGTCAAAGTGATGCGAAGAAGAGAAAGCCCAAAGCAAGTTAAAATGATAATTGAGTTCTTCACATATAGTGACTATACAAATCTATAACATGCATCCAGGGTTGAACCAAACCATGGTTTTTATGAAAAAACCGAATAAATCAGGTTTTTTGGTTTAAACCGGTTTTTATGGTTTAAACTGGTTTTTACGGTTTAAACCGGTTTTTTATGGTTTATATAATTTGACCAAGGTTTTTGCAATTTTAAGTCTAATGGACATCCACTTACTGTAGCTGCATGATTGAGTATTGGACATAGATATGTGAAATCATCTGTTAAAGATGGTACTGTGTGAGTTGTTACTTGTTATGGGAAAAAGAGAGAAAACAGAAATTTCAGAATGAATCTTTAATCAAACACGAATGAAGAGATACAGAGCCGAAAGCTTATCACATAAAGTGAATACAGCTTACATACATTACATACAGTTTTATGTACACAGTACAAGTAGGAATTTTAATCCCAGGGATTAACTGTGTGGTAGCGAAGAGCAAAACATAATGATTTACAATTGCAAAAATTGAAGCAAAAAAATTTGAAAATCCGTAAGGGTAGTAGCAGATACAATATGTGACTGAATATTTACTTAGGTATTGGTCATATGATAAATAAATATGGGTTTTCCAGCTTTCTCTGTGCCCAGTCTATTTCTGACTTTTGAATGAACAAACCCAAATGTTGAGAATATCCGCTCAATACTAGCACTAGAGTTAATTTTTCGAACCACAAAAAACTTGATAAACTGAATTCTAACAATCCAACTACTTTGGCTTGTACCCACCGAATGAAATATTAGTTGGCAAGCCTAAACATTTTGCCCATAAGGATTTTATTGTTTTAATTTTTAATTATAAGCTATCCTCTCTGACTGGCCAGACTTGAGAAAGTTTTTATACATTATTAGAGACGATGATGAAATTAGTATATTTCACATGGTTTTCATATTTCCCCAGGAAAGGGCTCATCATAAAACTTGTTAAAAGCAATTGAAAATGAGATTCACTAATTCATTATTGTGCTAGGATTTCCTGTAGTTTCAACTTGAGCTCTACCACCACATTACTACTATGTGCTAAATGAACTTCCACAGCTGATAATTACATTGAATTGCATTTTCATCACAGAGGAACTACTAAGAGCTTAAAATATTACGTTTTTCACAAAAAATAATGAAAAAACCGAAAAAAACTGGTTTTTTCGACTGGTTCAAACTTCTCTGTTTAAACCGAGCCAACCCTGCATGCATCTTTTTAAATTGTATATGCAACTACCTGAATTACCTAAATATATATTTTATATATATTTATATATATAAGATTGTGAATAGCTTAAATCACTAGCTTTACAGGTAAGTTACTCAAAATTATTTTATTACTTGTGCAATGGCGGGCATTCATCTAGTATTTAAATATATATATATATTATGGATAAGTAGTCAGGTTTACTTCTAACAGCACTCTAGTTATATGTATGTATACGAGGGGCAATCGTAAAGTTCCAGGAATTGTCTCGGTACACAAAAACCATTAATCGTAATTACCTAATTTAAACTGTCCCCCTTCAAAGTAATCGCCTGAGCTTGCTATGCACTTGTTCCATCTGTGTTTCCACTGATCAATGCAATGCTGGAAATCACTTTCCGTGAGGCTTCGGAGTTGTCTCGTCACATTTTCTTGAATAGTTGGTGTGTCGTCAAATCTTTCACCTTTCATTGTCAATTTGATTTTGGGGAATAGGTAGAAGTCACATGGTGCTAAATCAGGTGAATAAGAGGATGGTAAAGCACAGTCACCTTATTTTTTGCCAAATACTGACGTACCATCAATGAGGTGTGAGCCGGAGCATTGTCATGGTGTAGGTACCAGTCACCTGAGAGCCACAAATCTCGACGTTTCCTTCTGATACTGTCTCTAAGTCTTATCAGAATGTCTTTGTACACATGCTGATTCACAGTTTGACCATGTGGCAGAAATTCAGAGTGTGCCACACCTCTGATGTCGAAAACATTATCAGCAGCATTTTCACATTTCAGCGAGACATTCTAGCCTTTTTAGGCCTAGGAGAGCCAGGGGATTTCCATTGAGAACTTTGTGATTTGATCTCTGGGTCATATCCATAGACCCAACTTTTATCCCCAGTCACAACTTTTGAAAGAAAGTCAGGATCTTGTGCTAAAGCATCTTTTAGTTCAATACAACAGCCAACTCTTTTTTCTTTTTGGTCGTCAGTGAGCAGTTTAGGTACCATCTTTGCAGAGATCCTTCTCATGCCTAAATCTTCAGTGAGAATAAGATGACATGTACCATAAGAAAGCCCGCTTTCTGCTGATATTTCCCGTATAGTCAATCGTCTATCTCCCATCACCTGCTGCCTCACAAGGTCTGTGGCAGTTGCGGTCCTTGAAATTGCCGGTCTGCCAGCGCTGTCATCATATTTAATACTTGTTCTTCCCTCTCTAAATCTTTTGTGCCATTCATAACAGGCTGTCTTCTTAAGGGCAGAGTCTCCATAAGCTATCCGTAACATTTGAAGTGTCTCAGCACCGGACTTTCCAAGTTTTACACAAAACTTTACACAAACGCGTTGCTCTTCTACATCATTCATTGTGGAAAAATCCGACGAACGATAATAAATGACCTTGACATTGCCTATAACTTCACTGCGCGTGCTCTTACAGGCGTAAAACTTTGGCTATGGGGAAAATTCGTGCTGCTTAGTAACATGGAACAATCAAAACAACTGCACATGGTCTTATATTTGACTAGGAAAACGATTCCAGGAACTTTATGATCAGCCCTCGTATATATAGACATATGTATATAGATATGTATATATACAGGTATGTACATATATATGTGTATATATGTGTATGTATATACATGTATATGTATACATGTGCATATATATATATATATATATATATATATATACAGTGAAACATGGATAACTTGCCCACGGATAGCTCGAACAAATGGTTAACTCGAACGGTTTCTTTGGTCCGTTCCCACGTAATGATAAATTGCTATAGATAACTCGACCTCAACTCTGTTAACTCGAACAGTTTTTTGCCCAACGGCTACCGAGATGGTTGTTATCGCTTTAGAAAATCACTTTATTCCAAGTCATAGAGGTAAACCTGAACTTTTTGTAAATCATAGGCGTCATTATTACCACCGTCGGCAAAATATTGTTGTCAACGACCTTTCTAAAGGTTTGGTGAATTTTGATTTTGACCAAACATCCGCTTAGCCTTTCGGAAGGATGGAAAAGTGAGGTGACCTTCGGATAAACTTCAAAAGAAATCGGCAAAATTGATCTTGGTTAAAACGCTCAAAAGAAAACGAAGTCTTTTTTTTTAGCATTTCAACAACGATCAAGTTTTGCCAACTTTAATCTAAAAAACGTCCTGGCAATAACATCACCTCAAACAACAAACTAATTTCAAGTGATAGAAAAACATCTATATTTTTTGATAAAAACGTTTTAAGCTTTACATTAGAAGCATTTAATTTGAAACAAGCCATTTATGCTTTTGATTTATATTATAGTTTGTATATGTACATGTATCTACTAATAAATAAATAAATACATGGACTTGTGACAGTGCTCTGATAACTTGAACACTCTGATAATTCGAACACTTTTTCGCTCGGTCCCGTGAAGTACGAGTTATCCTTGTTTGACTGTATATATGTATATAGATATATATACTAGCCGAATGTCCGGCATTGCACAAGTATCAAAAAACAGCTTATAAACAGTGGCAGGTAATGTAGTTGCCTGCCATTTGCCAGTAGCCTGGCATATTGCCAATGGCCAGTTTCAGTAAGCTTAGTAATAAGAGCTAACTACTTGCTTTCATGGTTGAGCAAACATAAAATTACGCTAATGCTCTCCATGATGTTGCGCCATCACGTAAGCGGTAGCTTATTTGCACCCATATAACGACATATATCGTCAAATGAATCCATCAAACTCGTGTGGCTTAATTGGCAAGGTATTGGACTGGTGAACGGGAGGGTCCAAGATCAATTCTTCTGCAATACTTGATTCCAAAATTTCAATAGCTATAGCTATACAAATACAAACTTTGAGAAATATATATATACATACTAGCTGTGCTACCCAGCGTTGCCCGGGTAATAAAAAAGCCTTTGGACAGAAAATTAATTTTTATCTAACATATAACAACATTTCTCATTCTAACTTTCAAACTATATATCATGAGAGAACTGTTTCGTGTAGTTGAAATAAAAACAACTGTAAAGGTTTTAAAACTTTATCAAACAACTGTAACTTTAAAACTTTATATCATTGGGAAATGATTTTATGACAATAAAAGTACTGGCACATTGCCAATGGAAAATTCCAGTAAGCTAGTTAATAGGTGCTAGGTTTCTAATGATGTATGCCATGACGTTGCGTCAGCATTGTCCAGATGTGCTATTCCAAAAATAGCTATAGATGGAGGGACACACATACTGTGAGAAATATATATATACAGTAGATATATGAGCACAGAAAAAATCTATTAAACAATTGAAAAGGGTCTAAATGTGCCACTAGATGTATACCATACCATACCTTTCTTTTTAGGGATGTTGTATGCTGGCATACATGCTAACATTGTCACTGCTCAAGGCCTTCTCATCTCAATGCTGCAACAAGGTTCATGATGGTGATATTTGTGAGTGACTGAGCTAAAAAAACTAAGTCTCACGTTTTGTTTTTCTGGTTTGGTCTCTGACTTGTTCTTTATTTTATCCTCATGAAAGTACGACTTGAAGTCAACAAAAAAAAGAGAATATTTAGTCTGTTATTTGTGGTAAAAGAACAAAAATGATGCTAGACATAAAAGTAAAGCAGAAATTAAACGCTTGCAAATGGTGACTTTTGTCCGGCTGTAAGCAAATACTGTCAGCTAGCAACACTGTTGACTGAGAAACTACAGTAGCATTTGTCTAAACAAATAAGTTGATTATTAAATAACTTCTAATGTATGCATTGGTTTAGATAACCAATATCATTATGAAGCATAATCAATTAACTATTGCAATTCACTGGTACAAATAGATGAAACTTCTGTAGCAATTTTTTAAGACGTTGTAATCACCTAGTGCGGCTTCATCTGGCGTAGAAATAGTAATATCTTAAAAAGAACTAGAGATGTAAAATAGGCTAGTCGGAATAATAGATAAAACCACAACAACTTAAGAAGATGTGTTCAACTCATTTCAGGACATGGTTGAAACACTGTAGATGTAGTATAGCGTTACTGGCAACGGTCCAAAATAAATTGAAACAAGAAACAAAGGCAAAACAATGAAAGAAAGGAAATCATAAGTAGATTTGTGAGCGGTGTGAACTAAAAAGGGGTGAACTGTGTTAAAGCTACACTATATAAAGCCTAAATTGTGGCACACGTATAGAGCACAAATAGAAAACATGGAAACAGCAATATGATATGAGTCAAAATTATTTAGGAAAAAATTATGTGAAAAACTTGCAGCAGGACAGTTTTTTAACCCAAGTGATCAACAAGAACGTTTACTTTGCTCATACGGAGTAGCATAACTTTGCCTCACAATGAGCTGTTACCCAAAAGCCATCAAGTGTAATGAAAAAACTCAATAGAAACTACTGTAAAATCATAGATGTATTTAACGTTGCCTATCTAAAAGAATTATGTTAACTGTTAGCTGAAACAAAAGTGACAGACTACGTAGCCGATTCAGGGAATACTTCCGTATAGCGCTGAATGATTGCAATTACATTGTAGTTTAGTGTTGCTATCAACTAATGACTTAAGTAGCAAAAGTTAAATTTCATATATGTGGCAAAAAGCATAATAATTGAATAGCAAGAAAACTATCAGTTCCAAACTATCGGTTCCAAACAATCGGTTCCAAACAATCGGTTCCAAACAATCGGTTCCAAACAATCGGTTCCAAACAATCGGTTCCAAACAATCGGTTCCAAACAATCGGTTCCAAACTATCGGTTCTAAACTATCGGTTCCAAACTATCGGTTCCAAACTATCGGTTCCAAACAATCGGTTCCAAACAATCGGTTCCAAACAATCGGTTCCAAACAATCGGTTCCAAACAATCGGTTCCAAACAATCGGTTCCAAACTATCGGTTCCAAACTATCGGTTCCAAACTATCGGTTCCAAACTATCGGTTCCAAACTATCGGTCCCAAACTATCGGTCCCAAACTATCGGTCCCAAACTATCGGTTCCAAACTATCGGTTCCAAACTATCGGTTCCAAACTATCGGTTCCAAACTATCGGTTCCAAACTATCGGTTCCAAACTATCGGTTCCAAACTATCGGTTCCAAACTATCGGTTCCAAACTATCGGTTCCAAACTATCGGTTCCAAACTATCGGTTCCAAACTATCGGTTCCAAACTATCGGTTCCAAACTATCAGTGGTATTTCAACGAGCTGTTGAAAATGAACTAAGTTTCATTTACGTTGTACAATTTTGTGGCAGTTTATGTTATCCTAGAAAAAACGAAAAGCAATCACAATGCTAGTCAAGAGAAAACTGAACCAAGGTCTAAAAACTTGTGAGGGTTTCTTTAAACATGCAGCAAAAACCAGCACTGTGCAGAAGGAGTGTTGTTATAAACCAACATTGTGCAGAAGGAGTGTTATTATAAACCAACACTGTGCAGAAGGAGTGTTGTTATAAACTAACACTGTGTAAGAAGGTTTTTATAACACCACCTTTTGTAGCATTAGCTACAAGAGCGTTGGAGACAAAGTCAATGTGGACAAGTCATTAATGCTGGACATGGCTATATGAAGTAGTACAATTGGTTGGAATTGTATGCCATGAATAATAAAATAAATAAAATACATGAATAAAACCAAAATTATTAAGCAGAACAAAACTTCTAAATTGATTCATTACACTATTAGTAATTTAAATTTTTTTGCAAATTTAGAAATTGAGGATTAACAAGCAACATATTAGCTCAAGATATTTCATCTTAAGAAAGGCTAGGCTGTGTAGGTATTGGTAATTTTATATGCTACTTGGTTGGAAATGCATTGTTATTCTGTAATAAATGATTACAGCTATTACACAATTTGCTAAAGTAAAATGGTATATCTTATCTCTAATAAAATTTGGGTACTTTTACGCATGTTGCAGAGCTATTCTTTCTGAAAAACTGGTAAAAATGGCTATCCACAGGAATACAACAAAAACTATTGTGTATGGTCAAATGCATGATCCGCAACACAATCAGTTAATCTTTTTGTGTTACAAGAGGCTTACAATGAAAATCTGAAAATAAAGTGAAGGTTGCCAACTTATGTGAAATGTTGACTAGAAAATATCAAATATGTTTTCAAGTGTTTGTTGCTTCATTTTTAGCTAACAAATAAATTATTGATTATCAGAAATCATGGCAGGCCAGAACAAGAACTGTATTTTTGTATTTATATTGAATCTACTTGTTTCAAATAGGAAGATAACGGTCTAAACCTACAACATAACTTATATTGATACTATATTTCTCAATCCATAACAAAATAGACAAGTTAAATAAGTTTTTCTTTATGCCTTGAAGGGCTCCACACACGTGACAAACATTTGTTTAGTTTAAAAGAGAATTTTTCTTCTTGACAGTCATTTCATTAGGATTTTAAAGGATAAAACAGTTGCCCACAGTTCTATTAATCTTCTAGGAAAAAGGAAACTTTTATTCTTGTACTTTCACATCTGAATGCTTTGCCTTAAAACCAGGAAAGACTTATAACTGTGTTTCTCCAATGCTTGAGCTATCTCTTTTCTTTTCTATTATCTTATGAGTTGTTTTTTGAGCGAATTTCTTTGATTTAAACCGATTCTCTCAATGTTTGATTTTTTTGATAAATTTGATTTTTTGGTCGTTTTTGCTCAAGCAAATGGTCTGTCAGCAGCATTGCACAACAGAATGCTGGATATAGCGGTTTCCCGCTAGGTTCAGTAAAATGCGAGTAGGATGGTTTTGATGCACTGATTTGTAATTAAGTTTATTAACCATCAAACCGTGAAATCTACCAAGTATCAAAGACAACAATAGCTTAAAATTAAAAAGAAATACACTAATTCACAAATACACATAATAATAATACACAAATTCCCAAAATGCATAAAAAATTATTGCAATAACAATGTATTTAAAAGGCAAGGAAATAATATTAATAAAAAACATACCTTTTGTCATCTGCAAACTCGCAGTACTGTTACTGTTAGAAAAATGTGAAAAAATGATTGCAATTCAGAGTTTACTTATGTTGCTCGCTGTTAAGTCAGCTGTGAACTGATTGCTATTGCTGGGTGGTGGATTGCTAGACACTAAAGCCTGGTTTCCATATGACAGCGCAAGGCGCGCAACAAGGCGCACGACGTCGTGCGTAGGCCAGTTGTAGAAACGTCAACGCCCGACGATCGCGCGACGTGCGTACGCTGATCGTAAGGATCCGTAATGGATCCTTGCGACGGGTGCGCGCGATAATGTATCCCACAATACACCGCTCGACATTTTCAACCTATCCCACAATTCAAACGGAGAGCTGTTTTCCGAAGAAATACATGTAGGTCTCCCACACGAAAGAGTAAGCCTGGTTTTCCTATGACAGCGCAAAGTCGTAACGGATGCCTGTTTTGCGAAGAAATCGGTCTCCCGTACGAAAAGGTAAGGAAATTACCCACCCTGTCCAATGAAAGCGTGGCGCCTACGCGCGTTATGGAAACACTGCGTCGCAGCCCAAGAAATGCATTGCGCACGATCACTGGGCCACGCACGATCATTGCGCTATCATATGGAACCCGGCTTAAGAAAAACACTGCTAAATAACGCAGGACTGATCAACCCAATTTGAACAGATCTCCCCATCCAATCACAAACCAGGCAATGCTGCCCAAGCAGAAAGCGTCCATTGCCTAAACTTGCCCAAACCAAAACTTGCCTAAGCTAAACCAGTCGGCGTTGGCAACAAGCCAATTTATTATCGGAGTGAGAATTGGGTTCACCCATAGATATAGTAAACCCATAGGGTTTACTATATCTATGGATTCACCATTGGAGTGAGAATTGGGTTCACCGAGTACATAAACGAAAACGTTGTGCAACAAGTCTGTTAGGAAGGCATAACACGCGTTACACGCGCATGTGATATGTGCGTGTAACCTCTTACACTGGGGACCCACTTTTCAGTCTTAGTGACTTAAAAGCTTTAGTTTAACAACTTCATATATTTCTTTCATTCTACAGCCATATAAAATAATAATTAGCGGAGTAAGTTAGTGGAGTCGAGATACTAGCAGTTTCACATAAAAAAGCACTATAAACTATTTGAGCACATTCTTCCATGGTGTGATTGATGCAGTTGAACAATGCGAAATATAAATACAGTAGATGCTCCTATACTGCCCTCTGCTGCTAAAACTACTTATTTCACTCAGGAAATGAGTTTTTGTTATGCAGCTGGCCAATTATTTTCAAACACTTTAGTTGCAGCTAAATTATGTTACATAATCGCTTCAACTATTATGTCAACCAACTATGTCATCATTTAATTTCATTGATCTGATAATTTATTATGAGTAGGTCTATCAACAGTTCACATAAACAAAGTGCAAGAATTCTGCAGACAAAACTGCTTATCAGCTAATAAGTAATATCATGCGCAGTTGGGGTTGTCCGACTTGTTGAAAGGTTGACTTGCAACAAAATTCACATTACAGTTATTTGGTATCAAAAGATTCACCATGTCTTACTCTGTTGTGTTGTAGGTGCCAAATGTGTGGAAATGTGATTACAAGCTCTTAAAAGCTCAAAAACGAAAAGCCGCCGTAGATTGGAATCTCTTTATTTCTCTGACGTAGTCATTACAGTTTGGTTATTGTCTTCGCAGTGCGCCTAGCGTAATATCTATTATACATGTATATAACTTTCGCGACATTCTAGCTCGTCGTAAAAGATCATTAGATGTGTAGGATAAATGTGTAGGATTAAATGCGCAATTGTTCATAAATACAAAGGTGATCGGTTGGTGCAGGCGTTACAGCGTCGGTCTACCAGTCTTATTGTCAGAGTTGGAGTATTGTTGAAAATTATCTATATTCTAAACTTGACCCCTGGATAGTGATAAACGACAAACAGGTAGAACTGCTTTTTATAGTAAAAAGATTTTGTTGTTATGCCTTATTGTAAACGTACAAAATATTTGTTATTAGCTTTACTTTGCAGAATAGACTTTACTGTTTAGAAAAAAGTGAGCAAACTGTTGTAAAGGAATGTCAAAAATGTGAACTCTTCATCAACTTATTGTAAAATTACTGTAATCATGGTCCATAAAACCAGTAAAGTTGATGAAGAAAAGAGAAAAGTTGTCAATGCAAACCAATAATTTTGCAGTGTTATGGTACAGCCCACAAGTTAAAAGAGTTGAGTAAAGTTCTTCCTTTTTCGGCATGGCCAAAGGGGTGAGTTTGAAAACATCTTGAAACAGATTAGGCAATTTACATGTACTTTACTGTTTTTATAACATAAATTCCTTTTAACGTAAACATTTTTGGGACGGATTATTTACGTTATAGGAGCGCCTATTGTACCAGTTAGCCAATTTTCTAGTACCTAATAGGTTTCTCATTTTTGAATGAATAAAACCAAAGATGAAAACAATTTTCAATGTTTGCACTTGAGCTGATTGCAGTGAAGAGGTTAATGTCACAATGTCATTTTGTAAACAGATAATTGAGGAAAAACTGTACCACTTACAGTTGCTATCTCACAGTTAATCCTGCTTTTAGGTTTGCAAAATAAACCCAAAGGTCCTTCTGTAGCTACATATAATGCAGTCAATTATTTTCATCTTCTGCTAATTTACGGCAGAAAAGTATTTACAGATTTGTTATGCAAACAACAAAACAAAATTGTTTGTCAAAAATGCTGATTTTTACGAACTTATAGAAAACATAGAACAATAAAAATTATGATTTCAAAAGTCCTGATTTAAATCATGATTTTTCTCGTGCCAACATTGCCCTTTCGGATGTCTTTTTGTTTGCATGATACCTGCTAGCTTCATAAGCCCAGTAATTAATAATATGCTGTCTGCCTTCATCGCTGACCATAGCACCTTGTCTTGCATTATAAACAACCAGTTTTTTCTCCATAAAAAATTTCTTTTTCTTTTGCAGTTTTGTCAACATAACGGGAACTAAAATTTATGTTTGGACAATGTTTTTGTTCTACATATAAAAATGTTGTTGAAATTTCGACACTTTAAAAACTGCCTTGATATTCTTTGAGCCAGTCGTTTTAATGCGTCCCACACCTTATGCACTGCAATAGCATAAAATGCTTTCATTTCCTCAAATTACTCAAGTTTCAATAGAAGTTATCTATTCAATAGCAGCTTTCTTTTGTGGAGATCTAAAGAAATTGTTACAAACATTTGTAATTTTATTCACACAACCTTTTTATTGTGTCTTCGGTTTTTGCCAAACATTCTTCATTTCTAGGATGTAGTGGAAAAGTTTGATTGGTTTTGTTTTAAATGTCCAACAAGATAAAGTGACACCAGCTACTTTCAACAAAACAAGGCTGTCTGTTCATTGATGACTACATCACGCTACATGAAATGATGTTTTCATGATGCAGGCACTCCTAGACATCCATGATGGCCGGCAACGCCAAAAACTTTTTGAGTCAGACAGGCTGACACTGGAGAATGCAATACAAAAGTGTAAGATTGCAGAAAGTTCCCACACTGACATGAAAGTCATCAAAGATGTCAAAGTCGAAAAAGAAACTTCATGCTAAAACCAAAAAACCAATAAACAAGGTAAAACTTTCAAAGAAACACAAGTGCGAAGTCAGAGAAACATTCCAGTGCTACTGTGGATAATGTGGCTCCACATACCATCCAATAAAGTACCCTGTGCATGGCAAGCAATGCAACAGATGTAAGAAATACAACGACTTTCAAGTTGTGTTGTTTAAAAAAGAAACATGATGTCGATCAGATGGCCGAACAACCAGCCAACAGTAGTGATTCTGATAAGTCACTCTTGTACTGACAGGAGATCATACGGAAAGAAACTGGCACCTCTAATTACTACAGACACGGAAACCAACAGAAAATGGATTCAGTACCAATTATATACAGGGTCTACGTATAAAAATCTCAATATCAAACACTGGCAAGCACTTGAAAGGCCAAAAATGTCAAAGAAAGGACTGCCTATCTCCAATTATACGATGGAACCCACACCAAGCCAATATAAAAATGTGAAGTAATGACGGAAGGTCAACACTTCAGATTCTACATAGTGAGGACAGAGACATGAGCGTGTTACCAGCAGCATATGCCTACCTTGATCTAGGGTTAATCACAATCAACAAATGGGTGAATGTTGTAAATCAGTCTGAATACAGCGAACTGAACAACATTATGGACATACACAAACAGTCTCCAAAGAAGATGGATGTCTACCTGGTGAGCATCACATGGAAGTAGACTCGAAAGTTACTCCTACTCAATGCAGCAACCGCAAAGTGGCATTATTTAGGAGAAAAGTCCTCAAGGAAAAGCACAAATCACTATTTAAAAATGTAAGTGTCCAATGTAGACTAACCAACCTCCTAAATAAGTAACACTCTAATTAACCGAAAACCTAGAGATAGTCTGAGAGTTTGCCTAGAACTGCCTAATCTCAACAAAGCTATAAAAAGCTAAAAAGTTACTTCCCCTACCAGAGTAAAAAGCTAAGATTCTTACGTTGTCATGGAAATACTCTTCCCATGTCAAAGTTAGAAAATGTGCACTGAAGATATTACCAAAACTGTATGGCACTAAAGCATTTTCACTCTGCAATGTGAAGGATGGGTTTCTACAGGTTAAACTAGATAATTAATCAAGTGGCCCCACTACTCTCCAGACACCATTTGGCAAATACAAGTGGCTGCGGATGCCATTTGGTCTGTCATCCAGTCCAGAGGAGTTCCAGAGAAGACTATTAGACACGCTAGCCGGTCTTGAAAGTTTACTAATAGTA